>NC_066553.1:8447529-8555029 GCF_024679095.1 Eriocheir sinensis
AGAATGATGAAGAAAATGGGAAGAAAAAGAAACCGCAGTATAGAATGATGAAGAAAATGGGAAGAAAAAGAAACCGCAGTAAAGAATGATGAAGAAAAAGGAACCCCAGTAAAGAATGAAGAAGAAAATGGGAAGAAAAAGAAACCCCAGTAAAGAATGATAAAGAAAATGGGAAGAAAAAGAAACCGCAGTAAAGAATTATGAAGAAAATGGGATGAAAAAGAAACCGCAGTAAAGATTGATGAAGAAAATGGGAAGAAAAATAAACAGGCGAAGGGACAGTAAAGAAAATGGAGAACAAGGGGAGAAAGAGAATGAAGAACAGAAGGAGAAGGGACAATGGAGTACGAGAGAAGGGAAGAGAAAGAGAGGAAACAAGATAATGGCCGAGAAATCAAAGAAGACGGAAAATAAGAAACGCGAGAAGCGACCGTGAAGGAGGACAACGAAAAAATAAAGTGAAGAAGAAAACAAGATGAAGACGAGAGGAAGAAAGGGAAACGGAAGAAGGGAAAGCGAAGTAGGAATAAGACAACGAGAAGAGGATGATAAATAAAATAATAGCAAAGACGAAATAGAAAAAGGAAAGGGACAGTGGAATAGGAGACAAGGAAAATAGGGAGAAGATATATAATAGGAAAATAGTGGATAAGAAGAAAGGGAAGAGGGAAAACACGATGACAGCGAAGAATAAGAAGCAGAGGAGGATAATGAGAGAGGAGAAGAGATGGAATAATAGTAAGAAGAGGAAGAGGGAAAATAAGATAATGTAGAGAAATAGGAAGAGGGAAAACATGATGACAGCGAATAAAAAGAAGCAGAGGAGGATAATAAGAGAGGAGAAGAGATGGAATAATAATAAGAGGAAGAGGGAAAATAAGATAAATGTAGAGGAATACAGAGGGAAAACATGATAAACAGCGAAGAATAGAAAGAAGCAGAAGAAAAAGAATATAAGGAAGGAAAGAGAGGATGAGAAGTAAAGAAAAAGAAGAAAAGAAAGGAAAGAAGAAGGAGGAGGGAGAGAGGAAAGAAAGAAGAAGAAGAGAGGAAAAGAGATAAAATGTAGAGAATATGAGGAAAACATGATAAACAGCGAAGAATAGAAAGAAGCAGAAGAAAAAGAAAGAATGGGAAAAGGATTAAAAGGAGAAGATGAGGGGATAGAAGTAAAGATCCAGAAGAAAAAGCAAGAAAAGAAGTTTGAGGAGAGGAGATGGAATAAGAAGAAGAAGAGGGAAAATAAGATAATGTAGAGGAATAGTGAGGGAAAACATGATAAACAGCGAAGAATAGAAAGAAGCAGAAGAAAAAGAAAGAATGGGAGAAGGATTAAGAGGAGAAAATGATGGGATAGAAGTAAAGATCCAGAAGAAAAAGCAAGGAAAGAAGTTGGAGGAGAGGAGATGGAATAAGAAGAAGAGGAAGAGGGAAAATAAGATAAATGTAGAGGAATAGGAAGAGGGGAAGGAGAGGTCAGTACCCGAAGCAGTGTGTCGCGTCAATGATTCACGAAGTGGTTTTGTATGCAAGTTGAACCGCGATGTTCGATATAGCTGCATTCCTTCCTCCTCCTCCTCCTCCTCCACTCTCCCTCTTCGCCAGCCATCCAGCCAGCCATCAGCCCATCTCCTCCTTCCTTCTCTCTTCTTCCCTTCCTTCTCCCTTCACTATTTAGTATTTACTCCTCCTCCTCCTCTTTCTCTTCCTCCTCTTCTTCCTCCTCCTCCTTGCTCTCTTACATTATGAAACTTGAAGGTTGTATGTAGTCTGTAAACGTCTCTCTCTCTCTCTCTCTCTCTCTCTCTCTCTCTGCAGCGCGCCATTCCTCCTCCTCCTTCACTTTCTTCTCTATCTTCTTTTTCTTTGTCGTTTCCTTTCTCGTCTTCTTTTTTCCTCTCCTCTTCCTCCTCCTCCTCCTCCTCCTCTTCATCCTCCTTCACTTCTTCATCTTTTTCTTCGTCGTCGTCTGCTTTTTCCCTCCTCCTCCTCCTCCTTCCTTCGTCCTCTCGACTTTCCTTGTAAACAACTTCCTTCTCTCATCTCCTTTACTCGCATTTTCTCTCTGCTTTTTCTTTTCTTTTTCTTCTCGTTTTTCCTATTTTGGTGTCCAGATACTTTCCCTCCTCCTCCTGTCACTTCAATTTCTTTTCATCGTGACAACTTTCTCCTGTTTTTTTATGTAATCTTCATATGTTCACTTTTGAATCTTCTTTTTCCTCTTCTTTTTCTTCTTCATCCTCTTTTCTGCACCTCATCATTTTCTTTTCTTAATCCTCTTACTATTATTTTTCCTTTACTTCTCCATCTTATCAGGTCCTCCTCCTCCTCTTCCCAATCCTCCTCTCCCCCTCCAACTTCTTTTCTTGCTTTTTCTTCTGCATATTTACTTGTATCTCCTCATTTTCTCCTTAATCCTTCTCCCACTTTCTTTTTCTGCTTCTTTTCTACTCCTCCTCCTCCTCCTCCTTAACCTCTTACCTCCTGTTTTTTCTTCTGCATCTTTTCTGTATCCCCTCAATTTCTCCTCTTAATCCTTCTCCCACTCTTTTGTTTTCTTCTGCTTCTTTTCTATTCCTCCTCCTCCTCCTCAACCTCCTACCTCCTGCTTTTTCTTCTGCATCTTTCTGTATCCTCTCCTCTTCTCTTAATTCTTCTCCCACTCAATTTTCTTCTTCCTTTCCTCCTCCTCCTCAACCTCTTACCTCCTGCTTTTTCTTCTGCATCTTTCTGTATCCTCTCCTCTTCTCTTAATTCTTCTCCCACTCAATTTTCTTCTTCCTTTCTATTCCTTCGCCTCCTCCATCTCCCCATCCCCCCTTACTCTCTCTCCCCATCCCCCCCCTCCCCCCCTCGTTTTTGTGGCGTGTGATAGTGATGGTGTGGGTTGGTTGGGGGGCAGCCAACCACCCATGCAGCCGCCAGCGAGCAAGACGTGATAGCACTGACCCACATACTCTCCCCCTCCCGTGTCACGCCGTGTTGACGCTACTCACGGCCTGACTCACTGACGAGGCTGTGACGAAATGACTCACCGGATGGATGGTGTCGCCTTTGTTCTTGATGGAAGTGATGCTCCGCCGATGTTTTTGCTTATGCTGCTATTTTTAGTGTTGTTTTTATTTATTTATTTATTTATATTTTTTTTATTGGTGCTATTAATTTTACTACTACTGTTACTACTTCCCACTATCTACTATCACTTCTATTACTACTGCTAACTTTTTTATTATTATTATTTTTTTTTCAAAGGATGTCATTTCTTGTGTGCTATTGGTATATTCCATCACATTCTGCTACTACTACTACTACTACTTTTACTACTACTACATCCCACTATCTACTACCACTTCTATTACTACTGCTAACTTTATTTTTTTTATTTTTTGCAAAGGATGTCATTTCTAGTGTGATATTAGTATTTTCCATCACATTTTGCTATTACTACTACTACTACTACTACTACTACTACTACTACTACTATACTACCACCACCACTACTACTACTACTACTACTACTACTACTACTACTACCACCACCACCACCATCACCATTACCTTTACTACGTCTATTACCACAACTACTACTACAACAGCTACCACCACCACCATCAGCCAGGTCGTAGCAAGGACAAGCATATATAGCCGGGCATTGGGAAGGGGCTGACACAAATACTAGAAGCCCCCATTTAGGTCATTCTAAGTGCGCGTGCCTTCCTTAACTAGTCTATCGCACCAATGTCTCTGTTTATCCGTCAATACATCTTTTAGTAACCCCAATACACACCAAAGTCACGTATATATAAACCACGGCGTATAGACCTGACCTATTCTTGGCGTGGGGGAGTCTAAGTGTGTGTGTGTGTGTGTGTGTGTGTGTGTGTGTGTGTTTACCTAGTTGTGAAATACAGGAAAAGAGTCGTACTAGGCTCGTGCTGTCCCGTCTCCATAACGCTTATTATCCAGTTTGGCTTTAAATTCATGAATCGTTTTTGCACACAGTCTCCTCGTCAAGTCCGTTCCATGTTGTTATGCTTCTGTATGGAAACTGTGTGTGTGTGTGTGTGTGTGTGTGTGTGTGTGTGTGTGTGTGTGTGGAGGATGAGGAAGCGGTGGATGAAGGTGTGAAGATAATTGGTTAGGAGGAACGGCGGACCAGGAGGAGGAGGAGGAGGAGGAGGAAGAGCAGGTAATATACAGATTGGCGATTTATTGATTATGCGCGGAGGTTGAGAGGAGAGGGAGAGGAGTAGGTAAGGCAGGTACGCAGGTAGAGAGAGTAATGGGGAAGGGATATGCGTGGAGGTAGGGAGGAGAGAGGGAGGAAGCATAGGTAAGAGATGTATGTAGAAGGAGAAGGTAGGGGATACAAAGAAGAAGGGAGTAAAGAGAGGAAAGGAGAATATGGAAGAGAAGAACGTGAAAGAAAGTGGGAAATGGTGTAGAGGAAAACGGAAATAGGGGAAAAGAGAATATTAAAGAATGGGAAGAAGCGAAAGAAAGAAGAGCAATGGAAGGAGAAGAGGAAGAGAGGAAAGGAGAGCATTGGAGAGAGAAAGGGGAACACTGGGAATGGGAATAAAGGAAGGAAAAATGCAGAAGAGAGAGAGAGAGAGAGAGAGAGAGAGAGAGAGAGAGAGAGAGAGAGAGAGAGATATCAAAACACTTAGAAAGATGGGTTAATGTTTAGGTAGGATAAGGTAAGATAAGTTGTCAATAGGTGCAGAAGCTGGAGTACGGTTGAGGTGGGTAATTAGAAAGATGGTTAATGTCTAGGTAGATAAGGTAAGATAGCTTGCTAATAGGTGGGTAAGCTAGGGTATGGATTGAATGGGTAATTAGAGGTAAGGAGGTAGATGATAGGTAAAAACAGACATCTAGAGAGGAAGCTTTGCATTAGGTAAGGTCGAAAGTTTGCTAATGCCTGGAAGATTATCGTAGAGGTTGGTAATTAGAAGGGGAAGTAGGTAGAGGGTATACAGATGATGGGTAGTTTGGGCAGGGTGGGCGGTGTTGCGTTAAGAAGGTAAGGTAGAAAGGTTGCTAAAATGGATGAGGTAGGAATGTTTAGAATGGGTACTTAAGCAGGTAGTTAGGGGCAGGTAGCAGATAAGTGGGTATAGGTAAGTTGAGGAATGAAGGGTAACGGTATTTGCAGGTAAGGTTAGGTAAGTATTTTCACAGGTAAGGTAGATGGGTAAAGGGATGAATATAATGATAGATTAATACGTGGGTAAGGTAGGTAAATATAATAGGTAAGTCAGTATAGGTTGAAAGGAGAATGAAATAGGGAAGAGGAAAGCGTTCGATTCCCGTTAACCTATTTTTAGTTCTTTTGACATGTTTAGAAGAGTCGTTGGCTTGATGTAGAGGAGTTAAGAGAGGGAAATAGTTTGTGTGTGTGTGTGTGTGTGTGTGTATAGCATGTTTTGACAGGACGAAAAATAATACTAAACAAACGTAAATATAGCGTCTGTGTGTGTGTGTGTGTGTGTGTGTGTGTGTGTGTGTGTGTGTTAGATAAGTTGGCAGCTGCAGTCTTGAGGGAGGAGAGGGTAGTAGAGATGAGAGGGAAGGGAGGAGGAGGAGGGAAGAGTCTACGTAAATGATTGAAGAGGGAAGGGGAGGGGAGGGGAAAGAGAAAGGGAGGAGGAGGAGGAGACTAAATGAGATGGGGAGAAGGGAAGGGAGAAAGAGGAAAGAGGATGCTAAATGAAGAAGGGAAGGGAGGGGCAAGGAAAGGGAGGAAGAAGAGAGAAAACTAATTGAGAGGGGAACGGAGGGGATGGAAAAGGAAGGTAGAACGAGAGGTTGCTAAATGAGAGTTGAGATGAGGAGGAGGGATGGGGAGAGGAGACTAAATGAGAGACGAGGGGAGAGGGGAGAGAAGGGGTATGGTCAGTGAAGTGTTTAATATTGCAAAGGAGGAGGAGGAGGGGGTGGGGAGGAGGAGGAGGAGGAGCCATCTCTCTGATAACAATGGGACACTTGTATCGACTGTTTGTTTACATAGCTGTGTCTGCAGGAGGAGGAGGAGGAGGAAAAACAAGTCGCAAAAGAGGAAGATAAAGCGTGCTATTAACAGGATAGAAAGCAGGAAAAGGAGGAGGAGAGGAAAAAGAATAGAAGAAAGGAGAGAACCGGGAAAATAAGAAAATCACCAACAGGAGGAAGAGGAGAAGCAGCGTAAGGAGGAGGAGGAGGAGGAGGAAAAACAGTTGCAAAAGAGGAAGATAAACCGTGCTATTAACAGGATAGAAAGCAGGAAAAGGAGGAGGAGAGGAAAACGAAGAGAAGAAGGAGACGGAGAAGAAGAAGAAGAGAACGGGGAAAATAAGAAAATCACCAACAGGAGAAGGAGGGGGAGGAGGGAAAGACGAAGAAGAAAGAAAAAAAAAGAGGTGGAGAAGAAGGGATGATTACAGTCCAGGAAAAAGTGACGCTATTAGGAGGAACAGGAAGAAGAGGAGGAGGAGGAGGAGGACAAGGAAGAGGAAGAGGAAGAGGAATAACAAATATCTTGCGGCTAAAGTGATGAAAGACAAGGTTAGTGTGAGGGATAGAACTGCCACAAGAAGAAGAAGAAGAAGAAGAGGAGGTGGAGGAAAAGAAGAACGAATGAATGATTGAAATAAATAAAAAGATGAAGAAAGTAAAGTTAGGAAAAATGATTATCAGAAAAATGAAGAATAAGAAAAAGGAAGAAAAAAATGAATGATTGAAATTAAAGAGTATGAAGAAGAATAAGAAAAAGGAAGAAAAAAATGAATGATTGAAATTAAAGAGTATGAAGAAAGTAAAGATAGGAAGAGGAGGAGGAGGAGGAAGAAGACTAAAGAAAAACAGAGGAAGATGAGTAAAAACAAAACAAAAGAAAACGAGAATTAACAAAGAGAAAATAAGAGAAGTGAATAAGAAAAAAAATTACAAGAGAAAATTTAAAAAGAGATTAATAGAACGAATAATAATAATAATAATAATAATAATAATAATAATAATAATAAACAGTTGACCAAGAGAAAACGAAATTATACGAACAAGGAGAAAGGAACAATAGGAGATAATTAAGAAAGATGATGATGATGATGATGATGATGATGATGGAGATGAAATGCAGAGTAGAAAGGGAGTTTTACCTTTACCTATCATCTTCCCTTCCCCTCCCCCTCTTCCCCTTCTACTTCTACCACCCCTTCACTTCGCCACTCCCCGCTTGCGTTCCCTTTCTCCTCCACCCTGCCCCCCCCCCCCCCCCCATCCTTTTCATCCCCTTTCTCCTCCTCCTCCTCCCCAGCCTTTTCCATCCACCCCCTCACCTCCACCCATCCACCCCTTTCTCCTCTTCCACTCCTACCCCCCCTCCAGCACCCCCTTCGCTACCACCCTTTCGTTCCCTTTCTCCTTCACCCCACCCCCCTTCCACCCCTCCACCACCTCCCTTTCTTCTCCTCCACCCAAATCCCCCTCATCACCCCTTTCTCCTACTCCTTAGCCCCCCCCTCCCCATTCTTACCCCTCTCTGTCTCCCCTGGTCACTCCTTCCACCTATTCAACCACCTGTACTAGACGTTACATAACCCACCGTAATGAGAGAGAGAGAGAGAGAGAGAGAGAGAGAGAGAGAGAGAGAGAGAGATGTTTTATATGGCGTAAGGTAAGAAAATTGTATGCTACCACTTCTGCCTCCTCCTCCTCCTCCTCCTCCTCCTCCTCCTCCTCCTCCTCCTCCTCCTCCTCCTCGCCATTATCACCACCACTTCTTACCTCCGTCCCTTTCGCAAGCCGCAAAACCCTTTCTCTCCCTTCCTCCCTTTCTTCCTCCTTCCAACTTTGCCTCCGTCTTTCCTTCCTTCCTTCCCTCTTTTCTCAGCCTTTTAAATGTCTTGGGTGGCAGGACGAGGGTCTATATATCTCGTGTGTGTGTGTGTGTGTTGTAAACATTCAACACACACACACACACACACACACACACACACACACACACACACATATACACACTTACTTGAAGGCTTGCATTGTAGTAGTGAAAGCAGTTGTTGTTGTTGTTGTTGACCTTTGTGGAATCGTTTATCTTATTTTTTTTGTTTTACTTTCTAACATAATTCATCGTTTGTTGCAGGCCTCTATTTTCTTTTCTTTCTTTTTTTTTATATAATTTAGGAGAACACGCCACCCTAATTTACTACACGTCTTATGTTTCTTTAATTATTATCCCTCATAGCGACATCTGGTGTGTGTGTGTGTGTGTGTGTGTGTGTGTGTGTGTGTGTGTTCATAAAGAAAATACTAAACAGTCTGCGTCGTAGGAAAGAAGACAGGCATGGTGTGTGTGACTGTGTGTGTGTGTGTGTGTGTGTGCTACATAGAAAGAGGACATTGAAGAGCAAAACATTCGACTGTAAAAAGTAAAGAACACGAGGAGGAAGATGAAAATGTGAAAAACCTTGAGAAGATAAAAAAAAAAAAAAAAAGCTGAGGATGAGTGGGAGGAGGAAGGAAGAGGAGGAGGAGGAGGAGGTGGAAGGGAGGTCATGTAACTGATCTATTTAGCCTCGGAGAAAGGGAGGAAGGAAAGGAAGGTAGAAAGGAAAAGTAAAAAAAAGAAGAGAGAGAGAGAGAGAGATAACGAAAGAGAGAAAGGGTAAGGAAGAAAAAAAAAGAGGAAAGAAAGAATTGTAAGGAAGATAGTGACGAAGATAGAAGTGATAAATTGATAAGAAAGATGAGAGAGAGAGAGAGAGAGAGAGACTTGAGTGTTGGTTCGCCGCATTGAGTTCACAAGGTCTTGGCCGTGTACAGCAATTTGCTCCAGTTTCCCCTACTTTGCTACAGGGACCGAGGCCGTTCTCCCTTCTCCTCTTGTCTCCTCTCCACCTGTTATCTTGTCTCTCTCTTATCTCTTTCTCTTCTCCATTTTCTTCGTCCTTCTCTGGTGTTCTTTTTCTCCATCTTCATCCGCGAACTGACACCCTCTTCTTTCCAATCTTATCTGCTTGTTTTTTTTGTTGTTTTTTTCTGCGTTACTCCTTACCTGCCAACTGACTCTCTCTCTCTCTCTCTCTCTCTCTCTTATCAATTTATTACTTTTTTCTTCTCCACTATCTTCCTTACGCTTCTTTCTTTCCTCTTTTTTTCTCTTATCTTTTCTCTCTTCGCTACGTTATCTTCTTTACCTGCCAACTCTCTCTCTCTCTCTCTCTCATTTTTTTCCACCTTCCTCACTCGCTGTCTGATCCTCTTTATCTTCTAATCTTTATCTCATGTCTCCCCTTATCTATCCTTCCCTTTCCTCTTCTATTCAGCTCAGTCATCCTCACTTTTTGTCTCCCTTCTTCCTTCTCCTTTTGATCCATTTTCCCTCCATCCTTCTCGTTTTCTTTACTTTATTATTTTCTCTTTCCTCTCTAGCTCTCCTTTTTCTTTTTCTTTTTTTATCTTACATCATCGTCACTTATTATTTCGCCTCGTTTTTTATCTCCTTTTCTCTCCTCTCGTCATTTTTCCTCTGCTTTTCCTTCCTATCTTTTCACTCTCCTTTCCCTTCCATCTCCTCTCTTCTATCTTCTCTCTCTTCATTCCCTCTCTTTATATCCTCTCTTTCTCTTTCATTCCCTCTCTTTCTCTTCATTTATTTTCCATACCTTTTCCTCTGGCTTCTTCCTCTCGTCTGCTCTTTATTTTATTTATTTATTTTATTTATTTTTTTATTTATTTATTTATTTATTTATATATTTTTCATTGTAGTTCGCATTCACTAAGGTAACGTAGATCATCGTCCTTGAGACATAAAAGAGAGATAAACCTACTTTTCTGACGTGTGTGTGTGTGTGTGTGTGTGTGTGTGAGTGGTTAGTTCAGGGCTCAGAACCACTTGTTTAACTTAACCTCTTATACCAATTTAGCTCACGAGGCAGAGATAGGCTTACTCTTAGGCTTACTTTTTTCTTCTTTTCTTTACACTTTCGCATCTTTCACTTACGATACTCCCCTTGTGGCACTTCCTTGCATTTATAAGCGATTTCTTCTATTTATAAAGGCAGGTTCGAGTTAGTATTCCTCTTAAAACACACACACACACACTAACACTAACACGACACAGCATTCTTCTTTTCTTATTTTTTTTCTTTTCTTCCTCCTCCTTTTCGTCTTTCCCCTCTGCATTCTTCTTCATTTCTTACTCTTCATCGTGTTTTCTCTCTCTCTCTCTCTCTCTCTCTCTCTCTCTCTCTCTCTCTCTCTCTCTCTCTCTCTCTCTCTCCTCCTTTTCGTCTTCCTCTTCAGCATTCATCTTTATTTCCTGCTCTCCATTGTGTTTTTTCTTCTTTCTTCTCTCCTCCTTTTCGTCTTCCTCTTCCTCCTCAGCCACATTACATAATCCCATTAATAAAACTCAGCACGAAGGGGTTCATTATATTACGCATAAAGATAATTATACCAATAAAAAATGCAAGTAATTCCTTCTGTTGTCGTTTTCTTCGAATTATTATTATTATTATTGTTATTACTACTACTACTACTACTACTACTACTACTACTAATGTGTGTGTGTGTTTGTGTCTCTCTCTCTCTCTCTCTCTCACACACACACACACACACACACACACACACACACACACACGCACGCACGCACGCACGCCACCTTTCACCCTGACTCACTAACCTAACCACCACCACCCCCATTACCCCCTCCTCTCCCCCCCTCCTTCACTACACCAGCAGGCACCCCACAAGGTGATTTCGTGGTTAGACTCGTTAGCAAGAGTGTAACTGACTACAAAAGATGGTGGTGGTGGTAGTCATTGTGGTAGTAGTAGTAGTAGCAGTAGTAGTAGTAGTGTAAAAATAGATGATATCGTATCTTACCGAGCTCTCTCTCTCTCTCTCTCTCTCTCTCTCTCTCACACACACACACACACACACACACACACACACACACACACACACACACGAGGATGAGAAGACATAGGAAGAAGGAAGGAATTTTTGGTCGTAACTTATACCCACCAGTACTTACAACCTCCTCCTCCTCCTCCTCCTCTTCCTCCTCCTCCTCCTAATGCACGTGGCAGTAGAAAAGAGAGGGAGGGAAGGGAACCAAGTCTCGCCTCTGAACACACAGTTGCCCTTTAAGAATTTTATACACATTGTCTAGACGTTTCACCTTGTTGCCCACCTTCCTGCCTACCTGTTGCCACATGTAAAAAAATATATATACACCTATATTTGCCTTTCAATCAACCATTTTCTTCATGATTATACATTGAAAAATACGTATGATTACACTAATATATGTAAAACGCTTCAATTATCAATATTTCCGTGTAGAGATGTTTACAGAGGCTACCAACCCAACTCGGAAGAAGCTCTAGCGGAGGAAGAGGCCGAGATCACCTTATAGTATCCGGCAGAAAGGGGACACTGTTTAAGGGAAGAGGAGGAGGAAGGATTAGACCTGTCATTAACGGCAAGATTTAACGTTGGGTTGGTATTTATTAAGTTATATGGCTTGTTTGGGGTGTTAATCCAGTTGTTAGGGACGGAGTTAGCTATATTGTTGAAATTTCACACAGTTGACATATTATTACAAACTCGGTCGTAAAAAGCGATATAAAAAAGTAAAATAAAGCAACTAACCACGCCTTGAAAAACGGGTAAAAAGCTAGGAAAAATCAGCCTCATAATAAAAATCAACAAAACCAACTAGCCACGCCTTGAAAAACAGGTTAAAAAAATAGGAAAAATCAGCCTCGTAATAAAAATCAACAAAACCAACTACCCACGTCTTGAAAAACGGGTAAAAAATGGGAAAAATCAACCTCATAATAAAAATCAACAAAACCAACTAACCACGCCTAGAAAAACAGGTAAAAAAAATCATCCCTATAAAAAACAAACAAAACCTTACCTTTTTCTATTTTATTTATTTATTTACTTTTTCATTCCCGTTACTTCCCATTCTTTATCTTTCTCCATTTATTCCTGAAAAACGCGTCAAAAAAGAAAAAAGATAAAAATCAGCCCCATAACTTCAGAATTACGACGCTAGATGAAAATCCAGGCGTTAATCTTGTATATCAGTTTTCACGTGTACGATAAGACATAATATATACCTGTCATTAAAGCTAACCCACCTGGTATCATTTTTACAGAACTTGCCTATACCTGCGTTGTGAAATCCTATACCTACCTGTTCTCAAGCGTACCTGTGTCATTAGTCTTTCAAATTGTAGGAAAAGTTTGACGCACGTAACTCACTCTTCGCTTGTGTTACGCTGTGCTGTTAGATCTATTTATTTATTATTATTATTTTTCTTTTTTTATTCAAGCAGGTGGTTGGGTTTTTAAGGGAGGGGGAAGAACCTGGTCTGAATGTGCTCTTTAACCCGGTCCAGATGTGTTTCTCTCTCTCTCTCTCTCTCTCTCTCTCTCATATTCTTTTTGCCTCACGTTTTTTCTGTATATTTTTGTCCTTTTTGTATTCCTTTATTTTAGTTTTTTTTTATTCTCTCTAGTTCTCATTATTTATCTCTCTCTCTCTCTCTCTCTCTCTCTCTCTCTCTCTCTCTCTCTCTCTCTCGCGTGAGGAGGAGGAGGAGGAGGAGCGTCACTCACACGGATTGGTCTACTGAGTATTGATTTTTCCTCATGTAGCCACCCACTCAACGCTAAATATTAAAAGTACTCCAAACTGTGAAAAGGGAGACTGATTTTAGCTCATCTCACAGTATTACAAACTTCTATGACTCTGGGTTTTGGTCTGTAGAATTTTCTCATTCGTTTTTTTCATCCACCGTTTTGGTCTGTTGAATTTTCTCATTCGTTTTTTTCATCCAGTCACAAGTTTAGCAACCCACTCACCCTCCCTCCCTCCCAGTCATAAAAGTAAGACTGATATTAGTTCCATCTCTCAGCAGTACGATCTTAGGTGACTTTTTGGGGTCTAGATTGCTCATTCGTTTTATTATGCACCCACGAATCTAGCAATCCACCCTCCCTACCTCTCCCTCCCAGCTATAAAAAGGAAGACTGGTTTTATTCCATCTGTCAGTAATACGAACTTTAGTGATACTTTTTTCGGGTCTGTAGATCTCTCATTCGTTTTATTATGCACCCACGAATCTAGCAATCCACCCTCCCTACCTCTCCCTCCCAGCTATAAAAAGGAAGACTGGTTTTATTCCATCTCTCAGTAATACGAACCTCAGTGATACTTTGTTTGTCAATAGATTTCTCTTTCGTTTTATTATGTATCCACGAATGTAGCAATCCACCCTCCCTACCTCTCCCTCCCAGCTATAAAAAGGAAGACTGGTTTTATTATATCTCTTAGTAATACGAACTTCAGTGATACTTTTTTGGGATCTGTAGATTACTCATTCGTTTTATTATGCACCCACGAATCTAGCAATCCACCCTCCCTATCTCTCCCTGCTAGCTATAAAAAATAAGACTGGTTTTATTCCATCTCTCAGTAATACGATTTTCAGTGATACTTTTTCCGGGTCTGTAGATTACTCATTCGTTTTATTATGCACCCACGAATCTAGCAATCCACCCTCCCTACCTCTCCTTGCTAGCTATAAAAAATAAGACTGGTTTTATTCCATCTCTCAGTAATACGATTTTCAGTGATACTTTTTCCGGGTCTGTTGATTACTCATTCGTTTTATTTTGCACCCACGAATCTAGCAATCCACCCTCCCTATCTCTCCCTGCTAGCTATAAGAAGTAAGACTGGTTTTATTCCATCTCTCAGTAATACGAACTTTAGTGATACTTTTTCGGGTCTGTTGATTACTCATTCGTTTTATTTTGCACCCACGAATCTAGCAATCCACCCTCCCTACCTCTCCCTCCCAGCTATAAAAAGACTGGTTTTATTCCATCTCTCAGTAATACGATTTTCAGTGATACTATTAGTCTAAATTCCTCATTCGTTTCATCATCTAGCCACGAATCTTGCAAGCTATCCACCCACCCCGATCTCCCTCTCTCCCTTCTCATCTTCACTAAATATTAAAAGTACTCTCAGCTGTAAAATGTAAGACTACTTTTAGTTCCACCTTTCAGTAATACAAACTTCATTATCTTTCTTATATATTCTAGATTTCAGTAACACGAACTTCTGTGATGTTTTGGTCGGTGTAGATTTCTCGTTAGTTACAATGGAGCCACCCAACTTGCAAGCCACCCACCCCACCCTCCCTTCTTCTCTTCCCCTCCTTCTCACCCCACTCATCTCCCACTCTTAATTTAGCTGATGTCTAGCAAGGGGGAGCACGTGGTATAGCTGGAGGGAAGGAAGCGAGGGAGGGAGGGAGAAAGAGTGGATGCATAGAAAGGAGGAAGGGAGAGAATGGGAGCTTCATACGGGGGTGAGGAAGGGAAGGAAGGGGTGGAGGGAGATGGCAAACAATTGAGAAAGGGATTAATGGAATGAACGAGAGAGGGAGAGAAAGGGGAAGAGAATCGATGACCAAGGGAAGGGGTGAGGAGGAGGAGGAGGGAAACAGCAAAAAGGAAGGTAGGGAGGGAGAGGGAGGGAAATGGCAAGACAAGAGAGAGAGAGATTCAGTCATTCACATATTCATTTACTTTATTATCCAGGGAAGAAAAAAATTAGGGACCAGAACCACCGTTGCCAGATTGTCGTACTCAGACCATAGTATTTACCGGTTTCTGACGCCTAACTATTGCCAAAAAACATAAGGAATTAACTATTTTAACGATAATTATATGTGAATCTCCTTATTGGGGTCCACGAGACAGTTTTTGGGTTGGAAGTCGGTAAATAGAAGAGGCTGAGTGAGACAATCTGGCAACGTTGACTTCAGAACCCCTTCCTCATCTAGATTGGGAGGGGGAGGGGTAGGGAAGGAAGGGGAGGGGGACTAGAGGCTGATAAAAGTGTGTCGCATTAAGAAGGAAAGGGAGAGGGTGATGAAATGGGAGGGGAAGGAAAGAGTTAATGAAAGGAATGAGTGATATAGGAGATTGAGAGAAGACAGGAAAGGCAAGGGAATGGAATGAAGAGAAAAAGAAGAAAGTAAGAGATAGAAGAGAAAAGGGATACGAAACGAAAGAGAAAAAGAAGGAAATGAAAAGGAGAAGAAAGTAAGAGACAAGAGAGAAAAGGGATACGAAACGAGAGAGAAGAGGAAGGGGAAAGTAAAGGAAGGGAATGGAAGTTAGGGAAGAGAAAATGAGGGAGAAAAGAGGAAAAGGATAAAGGAAAAGAGGGAGATGAAGGTGAAGGATGAAGGGATTGAAAGTTAGAGAGAATGGAGAAGAGTAGCGGTAGGGAATGGGAGAGATAGAGAGAGATGAAAAGTAAAAGGAATAGAAGTGGGGAAAAAGTTAGAGAAGGGAAGATAGAAGAGGAAAAGGGTAGGGAATGGGAGAGAAAAGAAGGGGGTGAAAGGTCTCCCCCTTCTTTCCTTTACATAAGAACATAAGAACGCAGGAGTCTGCAAGAGGCCGGTAGGCCTGTACGAGGCAGCTCCTTTGACCCTAAGCTCCCGTGTATCTAACCCCACCTAATAGCGCTGTCCATGAATTTATCTAGTCTATTTTTGAATGTGACAATTGTATTGGCACTCACCACATGACTGCTAAGCCTATTCCACTCATCCACCACCCTATTAGTAAACCAATTTTTGCCTATGTCCCTGTTGAATCTGAATTTATCCAGTTTAAACCCGTTACTTCGTGTCCTACCCGGTTCTCTTACCAACAAAACCTTATGAATGTCTCCCTTATTAAAGCCCTTCATCCATTTATAAACCTCGATCATGTCTCCACGCACCCTTCGCCTTTCTAGAGAATGCAAGTTTAACTGTTCCCTTAACTTCCCCTCTTCTTTCACCATCTTTGTTTCCCCCCTTTCCACAGACCCCATTTCCTCTTTTCCCTTCCTTCCCAATCTTCTCTTTCTTTCGTTTACTCTTTCTTCCATTCCCCTCTTTCACCCCCTTCCTTCCCCTCTCTTTCGTTTCCTCTTTCTTCCATTCCCCTCTTTCACCCCCTTCCTTCCCATCTCACCAATCCCCAAATCCTCGCCTCTTCCTTCCCATTTCTCTCTTTTCCCCTTTTCCATTTTATCAGCCTATCATCATGTTATTGATCATTTCTCTCCTCCTCCTCCTCCTCCTCTTCTTCTTCCCTTTTTTACTCCAGTTTTCTCCTCCTCCATTTTATTCTCTAGTTTTCTCCTCCTCCTCCTCCTCCTCCACCTCCTCCCAGATGTCATTGGTAATCCTTTGTCGGGCTTCCTCGTGCGCCACACGTGTTTCCTACTTGTTTTGTACACACACACGCACACACAAAGTTATCTTCTCAATTTCTCTCTTCCTTCTTTTCTTCCCTCCTCCTCCTCCTCCTTAACTTCTTGCAATATTCTCTCTCTCGGTGCTGTAAATTAATTCATTAGTCCCTCCTCCTCCTCCTCCTCCTCACGTTCTGTACGTCATAAGACTTCCTCAACACTCTCTCTCTCTCTCTCTCTCTGTTATGGGTCTCTCGCTGATGTAGGTTACTCTGCCTCTGGTGTGTGTGTGTGTGGGTGGGTGTGTCCTTCAGGGAGGCTGTGGCTCTGGTGGTGGTGGAGCTTCCGGGTCTAGACTTCCTTTAAAAGAGTGTGTGGCAAGAGAGAGAGAGAGAGAGAGAGAGAGAGAGAGAGAGAGAGAGGGGGGGCGGGGGGTGGGGGGTTGAAGTGCCGAGAAGGAAGTGGAAGAGAACTGGTAATGGGACGAGATGTGGAGATAACAGGAAGGAGAATGAATAGAAGGGTAGAGAAGAACAGTAAATAAGGAGGAGATGACAGGACCAGGAGGAAAGGGAAGGCATGGAGAGATAATTGATGAGAGTGGATAACAGGGCATGGAAGATAGTGGGATAGGAAGAGGCAGAAGAAGATAAGGAAGCATTGGATAGGACCAGGAGGAACGGGAAGGCATGGAGAGATAATTTGATGAGAGTGGATAACAGGGCATGGAAGATAGTGGGATAGGAAGAGGCAGAAGAAGATAAGGAACCATGGGATAGGGTTGGAAGAAAGGTAAAGGAAGAGGAGGAGGAGGGTAGAGGAAGAGGAGGAGGGGGAGGAAGAGGAGGAAGGAGATGGGCATGGAGGGAAGAGGAAGAGGAGGAGGGGATAGGAGGAGTTGAAATGTATGGGAAGGCGGAAGAGGAAGCTGGAAGAACAAGTGTTTACGAGAGAGAGAGAGAGAGAGAGAGAGAACATAACTTTGATAACGTCGTTTTAAGTTATAATTTTGTTTCCGCGTCGTTGATGGAGGGAAGTGTGTGTGTGTGTGTGTGTGTGTGTGTGTGTGTGTGTGTGTGTGTGTAGAGGAAAATCAATAGTTATATGCACCGATACTTTCAAATTAACTCTCTCTCTCTCTCTCTCTCTCTCTCTGATTAGCGACACAATATCCACACACACACACACACACACACACACACACACACACACACACACACACAGCACCTCATCTTCCTATTCGCCGCGTCACCATCGTCATCGTCAGTCGTATAATGATTACAATGATTTCTATATCTGGCTTCACCATCAAGGTCCCCTCTCTCTCTCTCTCTCTCTCTCTCTCTCTCTCTCTCTCTCATACCACTACTGACGCACATTCTCAACCCCCCACCCCCCTACTCTCCATTCCTCCTCCTCCTCCTCCTCCTATTCCCCCTCATTAGGAAAACATTCTACTGGCGTGTCATGTATCAGTGTGTCAAGGTTGTGTCATGCATACACACACACACACACACACACACACACACACACACACACACACACTGATGCACTCGAACGTTTACATACATTGGTGTCTACCCTTTCCTATGATTTCGATTATATAAGTATGAGAGAGAGAGAGAGAGAGAGAGAGAGAGAGAGAGAGAGAGAGAGAGAGAGAGAGAGAGAGAGAGAGAATGGGGCATCAAGAATATGAGGGGGATTGGGTATATTCAGACAAAGACACAGACATACAACATGAGGCAGCAGAGCGTGGTGGTATTGGGTAAGACGGAGGGATAGTAAGAGGGGGGGAGGGGGGCAAGGAAGGAGTAGGTAGGTAGGTAGGTAGGGAAGGAGGGAGGGAGAGAAAGCAGGCAGCAGCATGTTCTCCCCAACCATTGTTTACAACTACGTTTCGTCACTAGCAGGTGGTTGGTTGTTTTTCTCACTCGCTCCAAGGCTCCGCTCCCTCCATCTCTCCCTCCCTCCTTCCTTCCTTCGCACATCTTCTATCCTTCCCGCCGTTTCTTCCTTCTGTCATCCCTCTTGCCTCCGCTGCTTCCTCTCATCATATTTTCTCTTTTCATTACTTCTTCCCTTCGCATCATTTATCGTTCCCTCCTTCTTCCCCCCTCCCTCCTTCCTTCCTTCGCTCATCTTCTATCCTTCCCTCCGTTTCTTCCTTCTGTCATCCCTTTTCCCTCCGCTGCTTCCTCTCATCATATTTTCTCTTCTCATTACTTCTTCCCTTTTTCGCATCTTTTATCGTTCCCTCCGTTTCTTCCTTCTGTCATCCCTTTTGCCCCCGCTGCTTCCTCCCATATTTTCTCTTCTCATTACTTCTTCCCTTCTTCGCATCTTTTATCGTTCCCTCCGTTTCTTCCCTCCTTCCTCCGTCACTTCCTTCATTTATTTCTTCATTCCCGCTGCCGCTCTAGCCTTCCTCAGATCTCCATCTTCCGCCACCTCCCATCCTCCCAGTCTCTTTGCCAAGTTCTCCGTGGTGTAGCAGTAAAATGACGGGTATACCGTTGCGTCGAACTCATTTTATTTGATGTGGTCAATCCTGTATTCCATCATATCAGTCATTTTATTTGAAGCCACACTTATGACTTAACTAGAATTATAATACAACCAAAACTAGAGTTACATAGCAATCAGAACTTACATTACAATCCAGGCTACGCGTGAAGTTTGCTCCTCTGGGCACGATTACAACGTGATGTTCAATACATAAGCGTAGCGGGAAGTCATGATGACTCCTGTAGCTCTCCACGCGCTGATACGAGGTCTACCGTCTGTCTCCTCGGGTGGGCGAGGGCAGGGCCAAGCACCTGACCAGTAGTATCTCTCGCCTCCGTGTTATCTCTGTACCATCTCCCCTTCACGCCGCGTCAGGGGTAGGATGTAAACACACCACAACACCCGTCTCCCGTCCTTATCCGCTGCTGAAGCCAGCGACTATAATTTTATTGTCTCTTCCATTCCCCTTCCTTATATTTCGTCTTTCCTCCATCTTTCCCGTCCTCCATATCTTCCTCTCCCCTATCGTTCCTTGTTTCTCATCAGCCCCTTCCTCTCTCCTCTTCATCTCTTCCTCCTCCATCCACGAACGTGCTCCATCCCTCCTTCCCTTCATTTCTTCCTGGCTCCGTCCCTCCATGTCTCCATCCCTATCTCCCTCTCGCTCTGCATCACTGTCTCATACCTCCCTCCTCCCTGCTCTCCTCACCTTCAAAAACACCCCCCTTTCTTGTCTTCCTCCTTAGTCTTTCTTCATATCCCTTTTTATTTTCTCTACCTCATCAATGACCCCCTATGCTTTCCTTCATTCTCGTGTTTGTAAGCGGTAATCAGTGTAAGAACGAAGCCAAGAAGCCTGCAATCCCTTCACTCCCTCTCTCCTCCATGTCACAACTCCCTTCACTTTGTTTTTATTCATCTTCCTCGTCACATCATGGTCGGTATTATAAGATACTTTGGCTTCTCATATCAACGATTTCTAAAGGTCAAAGAGGGAATCAATCGGGTTCTAACGAGTGTTTCTTTAGGTTCACGGTACAGAAGAAGAGTCAGACTACCACCAGGGTCATAAAACTACTTCTGGAAATGCCCCAAACTCCTAGGAAAGCCTTGTCAAATAGGTGAACTTTGGAGACGAAATGTTTAGTAATTCGGCCCCATAAGTCTTCCCTCAACTTTACCATCCATTCTCCTCGTCCTCATCACATCAGGGTTGCCAGATGTCCGACAGCAGTTGACGGCCAAATCTCACCCAACGTCACGGCCAAATCGGCCAATTTTTTTCAGTTTCCTGCCAAATTTCAGGTAAATTCTGCCAAATGCGAAAATATTATATGCAGAAAATACTTCGTCGCAAAACAAATGTAAAATAAATGCGCGGACGGAGTACATGACCCAACATGGTTATAAACAATGTAGTTTTAGCACCATAGACAAATTAATAAGGTAACAAACTTTTCTTCCCATGAAGGATTATACTTTCTCCCACTGTCATAACGTTCTTTCCACGACGATTTCACAGAGGCCATGGTTGACGTTCCAATAAGGTATGTGTCTACAAAAGAAAAAAAAAATCACTTGCTTATCACGACACTCGAACGGCGGAAGCGGGGAAGGGAGACTAAAGGAAGTGTGTGACGTGTCTCTTTCATGTACCGCGGTACCCGACTACCCGTACAGGTTTGGTTTCTGTATGGTTACCATGGCGACGGACAGGAGGCCTGTCAACATCCCAACGTCGAGGAAGATACGAATTTTTTAGCAGCTATTTTTCTGCATTTCAGCCAAACAACGACCAAAAATCGGCCAAATAATTTGGCCGTAAAAATCCCCGATCTCTACGGCCAAACAACACTGTTCACGGTCAAATTTAACTAATTTGGCCGGAAAATCGGCCATCTGGCAACCCTGCATCACATCTCGGTCATACTTCATGCTCTATCTCCCCGCCTCTTCATCGTCATTACAGCTCACCATGTTCTATCTCACAGTTCCTTTCATTCCTTTCACTTTCTCTTGTTCCTCGTTACTACTTCGCCGTCAACCACCAGTTCGTTGTCTCCTTTCACTCCTTTTATCTACTCGTCACAACATCTCACACCAGGCCTTCTTTTCTTTCTGGGACTCCTTTTACTCATCATAACACTCATATTCTTTCTTCAGTCTTTCTTCCTCCTCTCATCACTGTCTTTAATTCATCTCGGTTCTTTTTCCTACTCCTTTTATTCATCTTAATCCTATATCCCTTTGTTTTATTCATTCCTCCTTATTCATATCACATCCTTCCTATTCATCACAGTACTTCTTTTCCTTAAACATCTACTCGATTGATTGACTGATAGTTTATTGTTGCAAGTAAACAACGAAGGAGAAGGGAGGAGCATGCCATCCCAACCCCCAGGCAGTACAGAGTGTGATTATACAACTAAGGATACATGTGGAAGTAGCACCAGGAAACTAAAGATACAATGGTAGAGGACAATTGCTAAAAAAATAAAGGCCTTGACTACTCGTTATAACAATCCTCCATCCTTTCGTTCTTCATTCCCCTTCACACCTCTCCTGTTCATCGTCATTGCACCTCTTCCTCCTCCTCCCAACCCCTCCTTTCCTTTCCCTGCGCTTCATTTACTCTTCATAATCCAGTAACCTTTCTTTCTTCATTCCCCTTCATTCCTTTCACACCTCTCTTGGTCATCGTCATTGCACCTCCTCTTCCTCCTCCCAACCCCTCCTTTCCTTTCCCTACGCTTCATTTACTCTTCATAATCCAGTAACCTTTCTTTCTTCATCCCCCTTCACACCTCTCTTGGTCATCGTCATTGCACCTCTTCCTCCTCCTCCCAACCCCTCCTCTCCTTCCCCTACGCTACATTTACTCTTCATAATCCAGTAACCTTTCTTTCTTCATTCCTTTCACACCTCTCTTGGTCATCGTCATTGCACCTCTTCCTCCTCCTCCCAACCCCTCCTCTCCTTCCCCTACGCTACATTTACTCTTCATAATCCCGTAACCTTTCTTCATTCCTTTCACACCTCTCCTGTTCATCGTCATCACACTTCTTCCTCCTTCTCCCAACCCCTCCTTTCCTCTCCCTCCGCTTCAACGCTTCATTTAATCTTCATAATCCCATAACCCTTCTTTCTTAATTCCCCTTCACACCTCTCCTGCTCATCGTCATTGCACCTCGTCCTCTTCCTCCTCTCATTAATTCCTCTCCTCAGCTCATCTCAGTTCTTTCCTAGTCTTACTCAGGCGCCCTTCACTCACTCCTCTTCATTATCACAGTTACTTTTGTTCACTCACGTTTGTGCTGTGGCTGTCTGAAATTAATAGATCAGGTACTAGATAACAAACCAAAGAAAATAATTGGATGGTAGTTTACGAAGTCACCAAATTAGAAGGGAAAAAACAGCATGTCTCCAGTCCCCCTTCCCTCCCCAACGTAAACATGACAACCATTCCTACGTGTGTGTGTGTCTGTGTGTGTGTGTGTGTGTGTGTGTGCTGGCCCCCATCTCCCTATCTTCTCTCAGTATCTTCTGCCCTCCTTCTCACACTCTCCCTCTCTCCTTCCCTCAGTCTCATCCTCCCTCTCTCTCCCTCAATCTCTTCCTCCCTCTCTTTTCCCGTCATTCTCTTTCTCTCTCCTTACCTCAGTCTCATCCTCCCTCTCTCTCCCTCAATCTCTTCCCCCCTCTCTTTTCCGTCATTCTCTTTCTCTCTCCTTCCCACAGTCTCACCCTCCCTCTCTCTCCCTCAATCTCTTCCTCTTTCTATTCCGTCATTCTCTTTCTCTCCTTACCTCAGTCTCATCCTCCCTCTCTCTCCCTCAGTATCTTCCTCTCTCTATTCCGTCATTCTCTTTCTCTCCTTACCTAAGTCTTCTCTCCCTCTCCCCTTCCCTCACCTCTTCCTCTCTCCTTCCCGCACTTCTTCCTCCCTTTCTCCTTCTTTCAGTGTTTCTTCCTCCCCCATATTCTCTTCCTTCTTTCATTCCGCAATCTTCACCCCACCATCCCCACCCCACCCCCTTCCCTCCGTTCTCTCTCTCTCTCTCTCTCTCTCTCTCTCTCTCTCTCTCTCTCTCTCTCTCTCTCTCTCTCTCTCTCTCTCTCCATTTACCCCACCATCCCCACCCCACCCCCTTCCCACCGTCCTCTCTCTCTCTCTCTCTCTCTCTCTCTCTCTCTCTCTCTCTCTCTCTCTCTCTCTCTCCACCTCACCCCACCCCTTCCCTCCCCTTCTCCTTCCATGCGCGGCTCAGCTGATGGTGCCCGCGCGTCGCCCTCCTCGCCTCTCTCCTCACTCGCACATGAGAGCCACGTGACTTGTACTGCGCTGCGACTCCCTATGCTGCCCTGTGACGTCAGAGCGTGTGCTGACCAATAGGGAAGAGGCCGTGTGTGGCGTCATTCGAGCTGGAGGGCCAATAGGGTGATGCTACTGAGAGCTTGACCAGTAGGAAGGAGGGTCAAAAGGGTGTGTAGGTGACGTCAGGGAAAGGGAGGACCAATAGGAGAGTGTGACATCAGGAAAGGGAGAACCAATAGGAGGGATAGGTTTTGGTGACGTCAGAAAAGGGAGAACCAATAGGGTGAACGAGTGTGACATCAGTATAGCCAATAGGAAGGTGTGACGTCAGGGAAAGGGAGGACCAATAGGAGTGTGACATCAGAAAAGGGAGAACCAATAGGAGGGAGAGGTTTTGGTGACGTCAGAAAAGGGAGACCCAATAAGGTGAAAGAGTGTGACATCAGTAGAGTGTGACGTCAGGGAAAGGGAGGACCAATAGGGTGATATCAGGAAAGGAAGACCATCTGAGTGACGTACTGAGCCAGCTAGTCATTGGGAAAGGGAGAAAGGTCAGAGGGCGTGAGGGTGTTGTGTAGTCACTCCCTCGTGCTTCATCACAAACCAATCAAGTAACTATAATACAACTAATCAACTATAAAGGAATGACCAACTAGAACTTACTGATCATCCTGAGGCGTCTCTTATCACAGGACACAGGACAGCCACTTCCTGAGATAAGGCAGGGATGTTTTGTTTTTCCGGGTTTTGTTTTCCTTTATTTTTGTGTATTTGTTTTTATTATGTAACCTACTACTACTACTACTACTACTACTACTACTACTACTACCACCACTCCTACTACCACTTCCACCACTACCACTACTACAAATAGGCTACTATACCTACTACTACTACTACTACTACTACTACTAATACTACTACTTGGTGTTCTAGATACCCACTTTTTCTCATTTTCTTAAATTATAGTGGTTAAATTCCCTTTGAACATTTACCCCATGCATTTATTCTAACCCTAAAGAAACATTATCTCTCCCCATGTACTGACTCTTGTTTTTCTCCACAGGAACAAACATCTCCACCGGCGAGGAGGTGGCCATCAAGCTAGAATGCATCAAAACGAAGCATCCGCAGCTACACATAGAGTCCAAGTTTTACAAGGTGGGGTCAAGAGCCGTGAATTTGTGGGGGTGTTTGGAGGGAGGGGGATAAGGTTAGGAATGAGCCATGTTGCCAGATTTCCACCCCAGACCTATTATATTTTCTGATTTCTAACCCCAAAACCGTCTCCTGCACCCCGATAACTAGATTAATTAATTGTTCTCGTCAAAATGGTTAATTAGTGATGTCATTGTTGCGGGAGTCTTGTGTCTGGACTGTCAAAAAACGGCAAATGCAAAGGGGTGAATAGGGTGAGCTGGCAATGCTGGGAATGAGGGAGAAAAAAAGGGGAGAAACACAAGCAATGGGATAGGGAGAAAGCGAGAAAAAGAGGAAGTAAGAGGGTAAGATGAAAGGAGTGGAAGACGAAATCAGAGAAAAATAGTTGGAAAATAGAAGAAAGTCAAGTTATAATGAACATAAAAAAAGAAATATAGCCTTCCTCATCCCTTCCATCATCACACTTCAGTTCCTGTGTGTGTGTGTGTGTGTGTGTGTTTGCAGGATTGGAGTCACCTAGTACAGATAAAGAAATATGAAGAGGGAGAGGAAGGAAGTAAATATTGGAAGGCTGAAATTAGGTAGTGGGTGGAATAGTGATGTTTGTCATATTTCAGAAAAGAAAATATCTGGAGGAGGAAGAGAACGCATAATGAAAGGAACAGGGGTCAGGCCACATGAGGAGAGGGAGTGGAAGTATAGGTGTGTAGCTTACAATGAGGATTGAGGAGGACTCTAGGAGGAGATGGATCAAGGAACATGGAAACAATAGAAACAACAGGCAATAGAAGTCCTGTTGGCTTATGTTGAGGCTCTTCTTTAGTGATTAAATGTATCTGTTATGCACTTAACCCGGTAGCAGCGACGGGCCAAATTTTTGCCATGATATCAACCCCAAAAAATAGATGATGCAAAATCTGACTACAAATGCTTTGATATATATTATGAAATGGTTTGTGTGAGGGGTGATTTTTTCTCATTTTTCTCGCTTAGAGGGACCATTAAGAAACATGATCCCCGCTGCTACCGGGTTAACTGACCTACAGAACAGATTATGGACTTGCTGGCTGTAAGTCTGTAAGGTATTAGGAAAGGGAAGGCAGAGTAATGTCAAGGGTCGTGAGGGTGTTGTGTGGTCACTCCCTCATGCTTCTTTACTCGGCAGCAATCAACCACCTTGATCACTGTACAGTTCTGTGCAGATTTTTTTCTGCACACCTAACTACATACTCCATACTTTTTGTGACATTTGCATCTTTTTGAGCAAACAATTGACATCTTTCAATGCCCAGTCTACTCTTGGTTGTTTTCATGTTTTTGCCATTCTGTAGAGTTTCTTCAATCTATTCCAGTCTTCTGTGACTAATTTATGGCTATCACAACTTTTCTGTTGTTGATAAGTTTTGTGAATTCTGCCAGCTCAGTTTCAACCCTTTTAGTTCTACATATTTGTTTCTTTATGAAATCTTTTGTCTCCTTTGATAGTTTACTGTCTGTTTATTGGTGCCTTTCCTCCTACTTCTAGTGCTGCTTTCATAGCAGTTTTGGTTAATTTGTCATTTGCTTCTGTTATATACCTTTCAACCTCATGAAGTAGATTAAAAAAAGTCTGAATTTTTAAACTGAAATTCTCGGTCTTCTTCCTAACTGCAAGAATGTTTGGATGTTTTTTATTGATTAACTTTTCCCTCGCTTTTCTTAGGCTGAAGTCTACATTGCATCTTATCAGTCAGTGGCCATTGGATTTCAGTTGGTTAAATACTATTATATCCTTCACTATAGATATCTGGATTTTTGGTGTGAATAAGTTCATTTAATCATCATCTCTCCATTAGGGTTTTTCCAGGTCCATTTCCTGTTTGCCCTTTTATTGAAAAAAAAAAAAAGTGTGTTCATGACTTAGCTTGTTTCTGCCAATTCAACAAGTTGGTCTCTTCTCCCATTTCTTGTACCTATTTCAGAATGGCCAATTGCTGTTTCTCCAACATATTTTGTCCTTGCTTTGACGTGCTAAAGTCTCCAATGACTATTGAAAATGTTTTTTATGCTTCCTCATTGCCACTTCCATATCCTCATAAAACTTTTCTACTTCGTCATTGTAAGTTTGTTATTGCATAAACCTGAAGTATTTTCAATATCTGTCTTATGTTCAGCTTGAAAATGATTCTTACTACTCTTTCACTGATGCTGAAGAATCCTTCTATATTCCCTTCTAGATTTTGTTAATTAAAAATCTTACTCCAAGCTCTGTCCAAGACCTTTGTAGCACAAATCCATCCATCATGCAATATTATGAATGCCTCGCCTGCTCTTCTAACCTCACTGAGACTTCCACTTTCAATCCGAACAGTACAGCTAATTGCTCTTACCTGCTAACATCCTAACATTTTGGGTTCCCAGAGTTAGATTCCATAGGCAGCTTGACTGTACCCTGTAGCTATTGTGAAATGAGCTCATTGGTGATTGCAACCACTAAATATCTGTCTTACTTTGCAATTGTGTATGAGGTCACGGTCATTTACCAACACCATATCTAGCATATTATATCCTCTCATCACTTGAGCAAAGAGTCTACATATTTTATTATTGTATATATTTTGTTTATTTGTATTACCAGGGAAACAGCTTTATAAGCATGTCAGATCTTATGTAGTTCCTCCTCCTCATTTTTCTTGCCTCTTTTATTTAACTTGTTAAGTTTTTGGAGGCTTGTTAAATGGGTGAGACTAAGGGTTTTGCCTTTGCCTCTGCCACTTTTCTCCTCATCCAGTGTGCACATCATGAATGCTCTATTTTTTGCTTGCACTAGATGATGGCTGGTGGCGTAGGCATCCCAGGGATCAAGTGGTGTGGGTCTGAAGGTGACTACAATGTCATGGTGATGGAGTTGTTGGGACCATCCTTGGAAGACCTCTTCAACTTCTGTTCCAGAAAGTTTTCCCTCAAGACAGTCCTTCTCTTGGCAGACCAACTTGTAAGTTGTAAATCAGTATTCCTTAATACTGATCTTGTTTATTGTGCTTAGTAATCTTGCATCATGTTTGCGTGTAATAAATACAGTTAAATTGTGTATAATGTATTTAATGTGGCACAAAGTCTTTTTGAATGATGTGGCTTTGTGTCACACTTTTCCTGGTCTGTCTTGGTGTTTCAGAGCCATCAGGTGTTCCCTCTATAGATATATTCATGATCTCATGTTCTGCTCTGACAATTTTATTTTTATTACTCAGCATTGCTCTCCCTGCAGTTCTCTTATTGTTATTTTTTACTGTGTTTACAACTGTTGCGTGGAAACAAAAATCAATGGTCTTATCTTGAAGATTACTTTCTCTCAACTAGATTGTGATTAAATGCTCTTTCTTGTTTCAGATCACAAGGATAGAGTACATACACAGTAAGAACTTCATCCACCGAGACATAAAGCCAGATAACTTCTTAATGGGCCTAGGAAAAAAGGGGAATCTTGTGTATATCATAGACTTTGGCCTTGCGAAAAAGTACAGAGATTCCCGCACACACCAACACATACCTTACAGGGAAAACAAAAACCTGACTGGCACTGCCCGCTATGCCTCAGTCAACACTCACCTGGGTATAGGTAAGTGGATGTGTCCTGTCAGCCTTCGTGCACCTATCATGGGAAGCACCTCATAAGGGGTTAATGGCTTACAGATACAAACAATCAAACCTGTAACTATATCATAATCTTAACCTCTGGGCAAGATATCTTCAAAGTTTAAAGGATCTTATGATTCTTCCTTACATGTAAGAAACCACAAAGTAATATGTACTTTTATTTTTATTTAAATTTGAGATTTCAAAAGGACTATTTAGCATTTGTAGTTGTCTGATGATATTTACCTCCCTGATGTTAACAATTTCCTTTCTAATTTTTGCAGAACAAAGTAGAAGAGATGACTTAGAAAGTCTAGGGTATGTCTTGATGTACTTCAACAGAGGATCGTTACCTTGGCAAGGGCTCAAAGCTGCCACCAAAAGACAAAAGTATGAAAGAATCAGTGAAAAGAAGATGCAGACACCCATTGAAGAGCTTTGCAAGGGATTTCCAAGTAAGATTCTTTGGCATGAACCTTAAATGGTTAGCAGTTTATTCAGTTAGCTCATTTGACTTAGTGCATTAACTTCCCCTTCACAGTCTGTTGATATTATATGCTGTTGCATTTCCCTTTTTTTATATATTTATGCTTTCATTTTATTCTCAAAACAGGATTCAAATTGAGGTGGCCTATGCAGTAGACATGTATTTTTGATATTTTTTCTTCAGTATGGTTAGGAAATTGTTTTAACAAGATCAGAGTCCTTGAGCCCCAGGGAGATCTTTTTAATTCCTTGTCTCTGTCTGTCCTGTTTGGGCTTGAATTCTCTGACTTTAGAGATCAAGTAGATGGACAACTCCATGTGATTTATGTGAACTTTTGTATTCATTATCATGAAGAAAAAATTAGATACATGGATTTTGAAAATTTAAGGAGCCTAGAAATTAGCTACTTAGTAATGTCAACACTGCTATTACTGTAAATGTGGACTGTAGACAGGCAGTGTTGAGGCCATGTAATAATGTGACAAGAGGTTTGGTTGCTTATTAGTATCTGTTCTGAATATCTGTTTTCTCTGTAGCTGCATTTCCCATTGATGTTTCTGAGGCCTTTGGGCTGTATTGAATGAAAGCCTAAAAGGACGTGAGTCAGCTTTAGTCTCACTATATCCTGTGACTCATGTTGGGGATGTTCAGAGCCCAGGAAACAAAGTAATAACTTTACTAGATTATCATGAAATGGCCTTACTCACAACAAATGGAAATTTCTAAGAAGAGGATGTAGATCACCCATTATTTAACTGATATTGGAATGAGGATTTCACAGCATTACATATAAGTGCAAAAACATTCAGCTTCAGCTTTCAAAAGTGGAATAGTGCTACAGAACTAGTATCACAATTGCCAGGATTATTAATAATGAAAAAATATGATTAGACTTTTTGAGGATAGCAGAACTTGGTCTCATGTGAAGGGATATGTTATGAAACACTATTATAGCATAGACTTTGTGTGTCACCACCTTACTTAGTGTGCCAGTGAATGTACCGCCTTCTGACAGGATGTTGTGGATACTGGAACACAGTGCTAGCAGCTATGTAGTAGTGGTGACCCATGTTACTCTGCACTCTGTGGGTCCTCTGATATAATAAGTGCTTGAAGTGGCAAGGGATGACTCATCAAGGCAGAGTTTAGATAACATAGTAACCACAACACCATAGTATCACAAATAAGTGATATATAAATCAGTGGCCTCCTATTAATTCTTTGAGCACTTCTCTTTTTATTAACCAGAAGGGAGTTATATATACCAAGTGGAATTTAGAGAGAGAATATTTTTTGTAGGATTCTTTATTGAAATTTTAAAAAAGCATTTACTTATCCAGAGGAGCTTTTTGTTCTCCAAATATTTTGCCGATATCTTCCCTGCATTATTTTAATTTACTCGCTTTTTACTCTCCCTAACTGGTCTTTTCACCAATGCCTTTCTCTGTACTTTACCATTTCTCTATAACCTTTTTTTTTTATTATATTTTTCCTCCTCAGCTGTCTTTTTATCTCATCAATCTATCATGTATTCCCTTCTTCCACACACCCTGTATATCACCATTTCCTTGATGCGCTTCTGTGGTGTACTGGTTAGCTACAAATTCTCAGGCCTGGGTTCAATTCCTGGCCAGGGCAGTTGGTATACAATCCATCCAGCTGTTCATCCTCCCTTTGGGTTTGATGATAAATGGATACCTGGGGAAGCCTAGGGAAGGTGAACTGTGGTAACCTGGATGCCCTGGATTGGCCACCACGTCCCTAACGGCCGGAGTATTAATCTCCCTCATTCCCGTTTCCTTCCCTTCCCTTTGCTTTGGCTGTGAACCGCAGTTTTAAGCGTCCCCGGGGGGTTGGGATTGATTAACATTGCCTCGAGAGAGAGCGGATGGGGTCGAAAAAGTGTTGACTTCGTGGAGTGCGAGGCAGAACATCTTCGGCTTCCCCTTCCTGTATTTCATGAATAAATAGTGTTCTGTTTGTTATTATCGAAGGAAATATATTGAAAAGTATCAGAATATTTTTATGAGTGATATTATATTGCAAACTTTGCTGAACTTAATATATTTCTTTTAGTTTGTAAAGACTCTGGTGTTTCTATTTGAGAAGATTTTCATAATTGTCCCCAGAAATGGCAAAAGATGGCAGATTGATGACTAAATATGGCATTATAATGGCAGTACTTAACTTATACCATAAAAAATGCCTTTTCTTGGCGACCACCTTGATTTAAGACAAAAATGCCACAAATGACACAGCCTGGCAACACCTCTGTGGCTGGCCAGGTGTGTGTGACCAGTCATGGATACCAACCTGTCTCATAAATTAACTTACCCGTGTTACTTGTTATTTACCTGTAGATCAACTACGCTATTGTTTTGTTTTATGATATATAATGTATATGAATACAATGGTGTGTGAAAAATGCATTATTTATTTTGTTTTCTGTAATTATTGGTTGGAAAGTGCTGCCAACATTATTATAACGTGCAGATTGGTCTTGTCTGGCCTGCATATTTGTCATGGGGACAGGAAGGGGACGGGGCGGCTTATACATATACCCCAGACCCGCGTATGGAGATGGGGACGGAAAGGGAATGGGGAAGACTAATACTACGGCCGTAAGGCTTATTACAATGGAGATGAGCACTAAGGCCATATGCAGCTTTAGCATATGCCCCCAACTTTACCTATACCCACCGGTGCCAGATTATCGTACTCAGAGCCACGTATTTACCGGTTTCTGAGCCGTAGCTATTGCCAAGAAGCCCCAATAATTAACCACTTTAACTATAACTATATATGAAGGCAGTTATTTGGGTGATGAAAGCAGTTTTTGGGTCAGAAATCCGCAAACATAAGAGGCAGAGTACGACAATCTGGTGTCGTTGCCTATACCTCAGTTGCCCTAGCCACTGAACTTCTAAAAAAATTCAGACACCACAATCACTTGAGCTCTGTGTGCTATTCCTACTCCTGCTCTTTCAAAAAATTCTTTCACCTTCTCTCTCTGCATATTCTTGTAGCCCTGTCATGCAATTTCACACTTGCCAGTTCGTTCCTCATATTTTCTTTCTTCATATTCCTTATAAATTCCCATTTTTCCTCATCCTTATTTCTGCTACTAGTATTGCAAAATTGTCAGAACCATTGGAAATTTCTCACATCTGTTTAATTTAATACACCTTGCTTCATCCTACTATTCACTGACATATAATCTTTCAAGCTCTTCTCATTCCCTTTGTCCCTCTTACCTGTGAATTAACTTGTGCTAAAAAAAGGTGTTTGACAGGAACAAACTCTTCTCAGCCACAAGGTAGTGTCCATTTTCATTCATTCCATCAACACCACTTCCCAACCACACCACCATCCTTCACACTTACAATTTTTGCATTCATTTTCCCTAACCTAAGCCTCCGTGGTGCAGTGGTTAGCGTGATTAGCTATGAACCTGAGGGCATGGGTTCAAATCCCAGCCTTGGCAGTTGACATGCAGTTCACCTTGCTGTTCATCCTTCTTTTAGGGCTGGTTGATAAATGGGTACCTGGGGAATCCTAGGGGAGGGAAACTGTGGTAACTTGGATTTCACATTTCACGTGCCCTGGGGTAATAGGTTTTTACCCACCCCAGGCTCAAGGTCTAATGCGATGGAGATGAGCACCGAGGCCATGCACAGCTCTAGCATATCGTCACCTTCGTAAACAAACCGCCTAAGTCATTATTTTATACTTTGCAGGAAATTGGAAAAGAACTGTCATTATCTCATTTGGTTTAAGGTTTAGGCAGAAATGAGAAGGCTGATTCTAGAACACTTAAGCCTTGAATGACGAAGGCAACTATACAAATATGGGCGTCACATGTTGAAAAATTGATATAGACAAAAACCTGGAAACTGCTGAAAAATGACTTAGGCGATTATTTTATGAGGGTGACGATATGCTCTCAACTGTACCTGTGCCTGTTTGGAAAGGTTTTTAAACTGCCCTAAATAATCCCAGTATCTCATCATCTCAACTGTGCCTTTCTTTCCTCTATCATTCACTGGGGTCCTACACACACACCCACACATTCCTTACAATACCAATCTTACCAGTCATCCATACTATCATAGAATCACACAATTCATGTCCATTTACTTCAGTCCAAACTCGTGGGTAGACCAACATTACACACCATTTCCTCATCCCTTTGTTCTTCCTGTGTATTCACTCGCCCTTTTAAGCCTTCACAAAGCCTATTTCTACGTTACTTCCACATGCCACATCCTTTCAGCTATGTTTCACCAACACTTCAACTCATCTGCCTTTCCTTTTACAAATGTTTCAATCGTTTCGCTTACATTCTTCTTTCAATTCATTCATATTGATGTCTACAACATGCTTGTCTTGTATGAAGTTGGTTCTCATTCCCCTTTGCTTTTGCAGATGAATTTGCCACGTACCTGAATTTCTGCCGGTCTCTGCGATTTGAAGAGAAACCAGATTACAGTTACCTAAGGCAGCTCTTCCGACAGCTCTTCCACCGTCAGGGATTCACCTATGACTATGTCTTTGACTGGAATATGCTCAAATTTGTGAGTAAATTGTCAATGTTTTGATGTTTTGCTTGTTTACAGGTAATAGTGAAGGCTATACCTAAGATAATCTGAAAAAAAAGTCTTAAATATAAGTTTGGGGTACCTTCCAGCTTGGTTAATTGAGCTTTGTAGGCCTTGACCAGTGAAAGAGAAAGGCAGTGTGGTTGGATTACAAGAGAGAGGAATGCAACTTTGAATGTGATTTTTTACAAATCACCCATCATCCTGTTCCCTGTGAACTTGGAATGATCAATGATGAAAGAAAATTGAGATTGTGAATATATGTGTGATAATTACTTTAATTAGTCTCATTGGCAAAGATGGAAGAAAGGTTGTTAGTGAATGTTTATGGAATATGTTTGATTGTCAAGTTCACAAGAAATGTGAAACCTATAATGGATAAAGCAGAGCACAATGACAGGCATCGAAGCCTTAGTTAGCTTTAGAAAACCAATGAATTGCTCAATTTGAGAGTCATGCAAGGTAATATGCCCGATAATTAATGTGGATCTTGCTGTTGCAGGGAGGGTCACGGAATCAGGAGAACGAGGTAGAGCGAAGAGATCGTCAGAGCCACAAACCCCAAGCCACAGGTGCCACGTCTCGGATACGACACGACACTACCGTCGGGGGTGTCTTGCCTTCCCCTACAGCGGGTGAGTTGCAAGGCCCCCCCACACCCCCTGCTGGCCCTGCCCTTCCACCCCCTGGCCATCACACCCTCTCCTCTCGTGATCTTGAGACCACTAAGGCTGTCCTTCTCAAGACCTCTTGGGTCCCTAGGTCACGCCCTGTCATTAATCGGGCTGGGTGTCTTGATTAGGGTGAACCCAAGACTCATGTGCACCCCCATCCTATATCACTGTTCTGGATCCTAATTATCTCATCCCCTCATCCCCCTTCCACCCTCATTTGTCCTTTCTCATACTCCCTTTCCTGTTATACCTCTCCCACCACAACACACCAATCTCTTAAAACCCATTTGGCATCATCTTATTCTTAATTCACAGCTTTTTTCCAGTCTTAAATGTGTATTCTCAATAGATTTTGCTAACTTCATTTGCTTTTCTTACCTAATTTATATGTAGAATTTGGTATCAATAGACCACATATTGCTTCTTGTAGATTTATTTTTCTACTCATGCTAAGTAAAATTTTATAATATGTTTTCCTTTGTATTACTATTTTATCAAAATTTCACTGGCACGAGGGCTAATGTTCAAGGGCCACTGTATACTTTTGGCTCGTATCTTTCTGCTGTTGATATTAGAAGTGTCTCACAAATCAACGAATCTAGCTCATTGTGTGACAGTTGAGAAGTAGCACCATTTGGTAGTCATTCAGTAAAGTTGATTTTCCAATGAGCTTCACAGAAAATGTGCCTTACTGAATATTGACAAAAACTACACTAACACTGTCATATAACGAGCATGTATCTTTCTTTAGTTAGATGATCTTACATTTTGCTTTCCCCTTTACAGGGAAACCACTTGTTATTTGAACCCCAAGGAACCAATAACCATTCAATACTCCCGGAAATCAGTTGATAGCAATTAACAACTATAGGTTAATATAGTACCAAGAAAGTTCTACCTGGACTTCAGGAAAGCCGTCTTTCAGTTCTGAGACCTCTTTCAAGACCAATTCTTCATGTAAGCTGCACAGAATATTATGCACTGATAGCAACTTCACTGCTCTTTGTAAGCACATCTGTATCTTTGGTTTTGAAATATGACTGATGTAGCTCTTAACGGCAGACTGAAGATGAAGGTATTATTTGGTATCTACGTTAGAAAATCTTGGAATCCAGATTTTTTTGTAAATAGTTGTTGCCTTTTGTGTTGTATATAAAGTAAAGAGAAATTTCATTTTTCTGCTGTATTTTTCATATAGGTTAGGTTCCATCAGATATCAGTCGTCCTCAATCTCATTTATACAGCATTTGTGACCTAGTTGGTGACATTCATGTGGTTTGTGTGTGTTCTTTGTACTACAGACTCTGTGCTTGCTCTTGATCTGCACGACTGTTAAGTAAGAGACGGATGGATTGTAGAATGATAGGGCATTTGTACATGTACAACAATTGTTTTTACCATGATGTATGACAGTGGAATGAATAAATACATTTCAAGTAATGTTTTGTGCTATCTCTTAGGTGTTCCTTCATTTATTACCTTGGCATTAGCCCTCTTGCCTTATTTTTTTATGGTTAATATTATTATTACTTATTAACATTTGGCTTTTTTTATTTTGCTTTGCATGACATTTTATTTTGAAGAATGAAGGAAAAGACTTAAATCCTGCACATTTTTTTTTTGTCTTAATAATGCTTCTTTCATTTTTATCTGCACATTTATGACTGACATCAGCACAGGTGATACAAAGGCTTGATACCTTGTGTCGGCTTTAGTGACTATTACTACTTAGAAATTTCCTATTGTTCAGGTTAAAATCCTTGCCAAATCCAGTATTTACTAACTTAAGGACAGTTTATCTGTTTGAATAGTTTTATGAAAATCTGTCAAGAAATTGACTTCAGATTTTCAAATCCCAACAGAATTGAGGTCACACAATCCATGTAGAAGTGAAATTATTATCTACTAATCTCAAACATAATTTACTGATATGTAGCAAATATTCAAATGTTAGTGGTTTGGTATTTTTGTTCACTTTCAGCTAAGAGAATAATGAAAAGTTATTATTTCGAGTGATTTTATTCCTCTTACTCTGTGGAAATACTTAGTATTGGATTAGAAGTGTGTAACTTTAGTGTATGGCCAAACATATGAAGTAAGATATATGTATGTATTATTCCTTTCAGCCAACAGTAAGCTTTGAATACATTTGATCTTTTTCTTTGTCACCCATTCTCATATCTTCATGTTTGCCATAGTTTCAATTTGCCTCTGAGAATGATCTTTCCTTTCACTGATCATAGCCTGAAGTGTATCGCGGCATTTTCACCAAGTATCCAGTCTGTGTGGGTCATCCATTATTTGTATAGTATTGTTTAAATATTCTTGCCTCATCACATCAAGGTTTACTATATTAGGGGAGTGATTTTTTGTAAAATTTATTATTTACATGCCAGTTGTAACATCTGCCTTTCAACCCCTTTAAAAGGAATTACAATTATCATTCTATCAATATTACAATTGGTGGTAAATTGCAGGACAATTCTGGCTGATGCTTAGAACATAGTTCTAGTTTTCCATATGCATCAGCTGAAGTGTCATTTGTTTTGTTTTGGTACTAAAAATCATACGTCTTGTTTGATCCTTGTCTAAGCACCCAGTTTTGTAGGCAGAGATTACCTTAATATTTCCATATATCCAACCTTTACAGAAGGACAGTATACATAAAAATTGCTGATAACTTCCATTTTATTTTTCAGTCTTTGTATGTAGGATTAGATATTGGCTTTCCTAAAGACTCATTTGTTATATAGATAGTTCTGCAGAGGGGCTGGAACTGGAAGATGCTTTGATACATGTTTAGGAAACATTTAAAACATAATTTCTCACATTAGAAAAGGGAAGGAACTTCTGCCACTCCAGTATTTTGTTTCTCCATGTGTGGTGCTCACTTTATATTTCTTTAACTGTATCCCCCAACAGCACATATCCTTCCATTTAACTGCCACCTCTCAGGGATGTTCCCTCTTTGTCTCCACACTCACCTCTCTTCCTATCGGTAGGATTGTGGCTATTATGGAAGTATCACATTAGTACAGTTGAGACTGGGAAATAAATGTCACAGTGCCTGGAATGTGATGAAAATGTTAGCAAGGTTTGAGGGTCTGGCACATATACCTTAGGCTTCTTTAATATTGTTTTGTAACATGTTCATGAATAGTGTCCCCTTTTTATTCATGAGTTTTTCTATGAAAAATAAAAATAAAATGTGAAATATTCTTAAATGTGTAGCATAAATTTGAAATTCATGCTGCGGGTATGGCAGCTTCGAAAACAAATGCTCCTGTTGTTTCACGCCGCCTCACTCCTCAGTCATGTGCCATCCCAAAGAGTCATCATGGATGGTATTATATTCACTGTTCTCATCATATGTTTTTCACAGCTTCCGGACATATCTCAGCCACATCAAAGACAAATATCAATAGAAAAGATGACAAAGTGTCGAAGAAAAGTAGAAAAGTATTGACATTGACAAAAAAGTGATATGGACAAGCTTAGAAGTGGTATGAGTTCACAGTTTTAGCTGTTCACGAGAATGTCAAGAACTTAACTCCCACAAAAGATAAGGGAACACTGTATTGTTATATCCATGCTAAGAGCTGGTGTTGACACAGGGCTAGTGCAGATTATTCAGAATTTGTAAATGAAGTTTGTGGGTATATGTGAAGTAGGTTTGAGGTGATTGCTTGTGTGATGAAAAAATGTAATTTGCCTAGAGTAGCCAAGTTGTTAATCATCTGTCATTGATGTTATGATGATGCAAGATTTATATGGTAAACTGAATAAAACTTGTTTTTTGTTGAAGCAATATGGAGTTGAAGCATTGTGCAATGAACTGCAGGTATTTAGTTGATTTTTCATCTTTAATATGGAGTATTGGATGGTGAAAATATCTGCAAAACTTTTCCTTACATTCAGAGTTTGTGTATTCATAGAACTCACCACTTTTGCATAGGGAAACAACCCAATTACTAAAAAATATACTTCTAGCTTACTAGCTTGAGGATCAGGAATGAAAAGAAATTACCATTTTTTTACTCCTTACATGTTATATTGTATAATACTTGTTATCATGTAGTGGACTTAAAAGGCAGACATTAAGGTAAGTATTGAGCCTTGTTGTGTATGGCAAATCACTTCTTCAAACCTTAATTTCCCCAATAAGTAAATTGATCCCAAGCTAATACAGTTAAGCCAGGCAAAACTTGAATTATATAAAACATATTTGAAATTTGTATCATAAATCTTCTGTACTGTCATTGAGGAAAGTTTTGCAAACACTGGAACCAACAGTCAAAACATTATTACTTCCTGTAGTTCAGAAACATTTGAAGTTTGCTAATATAAGCAATAGCTTTTCTTGAAATTATATGCAATCGATAGTTTAACTAATTTAGGTGCTTCATCTGTCTGTAAATGATGGTTTATCTCCTTGATACACGGTAGACTAAGGCAAGGTATCCTTTCTTGACTGTACAGCTCTTTAATATACATTAGCATGAGAAGATTGCCCAGTTATATGACTCACTACAAAGCGGCTTTTAAAAAAGATTCTCTTCGAAGATAAAAGTTAGATAGTGATGGAGGTCAGTTATCATAACATTTCATGGTCTGAGTAGTATGGGAATCTAGAATCAAGAAAAAGTGAAATGTCTGTCAGTTGACAAGGTTTATCAATGTAGAGGGCCACACAGCCACCCATGCAACTATATTTACCTCTCCAGACAAACCAAACCACATTACCACAGGATTTGATTCTGACTCGGTTTTTAAATTTGAAACGATGGAAGTGATGTTCCTTGCTATCACCTTCCTCTTGTAATGTGGTGGCTCAAGACACAGATTAAGACTCCAAAGGCCACGGGGTACCCTTTTGGCTTGATGCTAGAGAATCTACCTCGTAAATCGGGGTCTGGATTCAATTTCTGTATGGATCGTTTGAAAAAAATATCACATGTAAATCAATTTCTTATGTGCTTCGAGACGTAAAAATATCCCTATGACAATAGTGTTTAAGCAGTGCCATCCATTCCTATGGTGTGTTTCTCCCTAAGAATGGGTCAGGAAAATGGATAGCTTGCATCTGTTGAAGGAAGTCTCAAGTGTATGTGAAGAGGAGTATTTTGAGCAAGTCAGAGCACAAAGAAATTAATATAAATGGGAGAAGGTAAACCCAAGATGAAGATAAAGACTCAAAAGGCCTCAATCCATAGGGGTAACTTTGGCTCGACATGAGTGCCCAGCTTGCGTTTCGGAGACCCAGGTTCAAATCCCAGGGTGGATTGCTGTGAAAAGAATTAGTCTCCCAAAGAGATCAATATCTCATGTGTTTTGAGAAGTAGAAATACCCCTCATGACAGTAATGCAATATCCAAATTTGTTACAAATAAAAAGGATGGTGGATTTATAGGATATCACCTATTTACAAGAGTAGTGTGCATTTGCATTGAGGTGCTTGTAGCACACAGTCCATTTGTGGTAGGATGAAAGGACTTAGGAGAAAAGTAAAATTAGAATATCTGATGGTTGATATCTTTGGCATTGTGACCCCTGTAGAAAAGTTCCTTAAAGGAAAAATATGCAGTTGATGAAAGGATGATTTTCATAAAATCTGGTTCTCAAAATTCTAGAGTATTGCCTATAATTCTTTATTGCATATTATACAGCCGGCGCCAAAGAAATCATCGCACACTTATAATATTGACGCTCTAACGCTACGCATTTATTTTGGCTTGTCAACCATATGGGTTGTTACTATGGTAAAACAAATCCTCGTCTGACAACTCTTCGCTTCCTTGCCAACGTCAAATTGAAATAAACAGATCAGTAACTGTCACCTCAACCTACTGGGAGGGTGTATGAGGTGACCCCGCGCTCCCCTTCCCCGCCCTTGATTATTTGCTTTCAGCTAGACTGCTGTCACTTTCTTGTTGAGCTGCTCAATGGGTCCAATCAAGCTGGACATGACGGAGAAAGGCATGGTTGTTGCTTACATTGGTGAAGGAATGAGCAACTGTGAAATAGGACGAAAATTAGGAAGATCAGAGACAGCTGTTCGTCGCATCAAAAACGCTGCCACCGCGCTCCGGACAAATGCCACTCCAGAGAGGAAGACAGGATCAGAGAGGAAGAGGAAGGCACACCCAAGAACTGAAAAGGTGATGAAGCATGAAGTGATGAAAGACCCTTTCCTCACAGACAAGGAATTGAGGGAGATGCACGCCGATGTGTTGAGAGAGGTGTCAGGTGTCAGAAAGACCAAGTTGCCATGTCGCCGCGCCGTGCATAAACCTCTCCTTACCAACAAAATGAGGAAGCAGAGGCTAGATATTTGCAAGAAATATCAACGCTGGACATCAGAAGACTGGCGCAGGGTGGTGTTCAGTGACGAAATTGCCTTCAAAACAATCCTTAAAGCACCACTAAAAAAGCCCCACACCACACTGACTGGAAACTTCACTGTCTTCACTGTGTATTTACTGTCAAAGTGATCGGCAACTGGCAGACGGCGCACCAACTTTTGAGCTTTAGGGATTGCTTTGAAGGGCCTTTTGTCACTGAACACCACCCTTCACCAGTCTTCTGATGTCCAATGTTCATATTTCTTGCAAAAATCTAGCCTCTGCTTCCCCATTTTGTTGGTAAGGAGACATTTGTGCATGGCACGACGATGTGGCAACATGAGGTCTTTCTGAAGTCGGCGGCGGCTTTTTTGACGCGACGAACAGCTGTCTCTGATCTTCCTAATTTCTGTCCTATTTTGCGGTTGCTCATTCCTTCACCAATGTAAGCAACAACCATGCCTTTCTCCATCATGTCCAGCTTGATTGGACCCATTGTGCAGCTCAACAAGAAAGTGACAGCAGTCTAGCTGAAAGCAAGTAATCAAGGCCGGGGAAGGGGAGCGCGGGGTCACCTCATACACCCTCCCACTAAACCGAGGTGACAGTTACTGATCAGTTTATTTCAATTTGACTTTGGCAAGGAAGCGAAGAGTTGTCAGATGAGGATTTGTTTTACCATAGTAACAACCCATATGGTTGACAAGCCAAAATAAATGCGTAGCGTTAGAGCGTCGATATTATAGGTGTGCAATGATTTTTTTGGTGCTGGCTGTATAATGTTAAATTTAGAAACCAAACGATCGCAATACTTTCTCCATGAGATCAATATATTTGAGTAATGAGTTCAAAATGAAAAAGATGTTGCACCATATTTTTGTAACATATCAATTATTGTTTCAGTAAAATAAACCCATACTTTGGTTCTGAGATCATCAAGAAGGCAATAGAGATACATGAAATGCTTTGATAACAGACAGATTTCTTTACAAGGAAAAATACTAAGTTTTGTCCAATGCAGCATTTGTGATGCAGTTTGGTTTAATGTATTTCTGAATTTGGAACTTTCTCCCCTACTAGTTTTTATTTTCCATTTCATTCACATGTATAATAGGAGTCATAGAAGTATTATTGCCCTACATCATGCCTGGAAAGGGAAGGTGTCCCAACTGGAGGTTATAGACGCAGCATGATAGAACTTGCAAAAAAGTCCCATATAAACATAGCATTGCAACCATATTTCTAACATTGCAGCATTGCACTAGGTGACTAGAAGAAAATTTGTATAATTTGCTCCTTTGTCTAACTTATTTGTTTGATTGTGTATTTATTTAATTCAGAATGCTACTCATATAATCATGATCTTGTCTCAAGAATAATTTATTGTTGCACAGGTGTTGGTCGCTTGAGGTCTGGTAGTGAGAGTGAGCAGCGTATGAACATGCGCGTCCACCGCTCAGTCACCTCCAACATGCAAACACCCGAGCTCTCAAGACCATCAGATAGAGGGGTGGAAAGCTGGGCCAATAGGTAAACCATGGAACTTCATAACTGAAACTAAAGTAAATGATATGTCTGTCATGTGTGTTTCCTCCCTGGTACAGGTAATGTAATGTTACCCATATGTTTTGCAGTGTGAGTCCTCCAGTATCTGGAGGAGTAATTCGACGGGGATCAGCTGGCAAGGATGGCACTTTCCGGTACCCAGCCAAGAAGTGAAGACTTGGCTCTTTAGCTCATTTTGCAAAGTGACTTTGTAGTGTTTCTTGTGATATTGTCAGCATGTGCTGACTAGTAATGATCAATAATATAGCGATAAGTTGCACTGAACTATTGCATAAATTTGTGTAGTGGTCCTTGTGCAGACATTCACTCCTACAAGGTGGAGTGTGGGGGAATGTTACACTCAACAGGGAGGACTCAGTTGGTCAGCAGAGCTCAAGCTTGCTTGCAGATATTGTTTGTTGACTTTGTGAACTTAAGAAAGTCATGGCCTTAAATAGTATTTTTTGAAAATATACTACTATTTTTTTCTTCTTTTTTTAAAGACAGCTAGGGAATGGTATGCATGAAATGCACTGGTCACCTGTCAGGGAAAAGGAATGTTAAAAGTTTGGCTCTCAGTCAAGTCAACTTGAACAGGCAAATATGTGTGTTGTGTGTTGTTTGACTGATGTGGGTGTTTAGGATTTTAATTAATTGATGTCGCTGATCATAGAAATAAGATTAAGTTGTATATTTTAAATACTATTGATCTCATTGCCTGCAGGTCGTCAAGGGGCATCATAATGGTAACAGTGGTGGATCAGTGACAGGCCACCGCTGGTTAGAGGTGTATCAGGCTGTCGGCTTGAGCATAATTCATAAAATATATTAGTTGATTTCATAATCATGTAATACATCATGAAGAAAAGGATACTTCCACATTTTATATTGAAACACAATGGAAGTATTAAATGCCTTATTTGGGATTATTCTGAAATATGCTTCATTGTGAGCTAATGCTTTGTTTATCATCTTATATCCAAATTAGTAATTATTCTTATTTGAATACTGCAGTTGTATGGAAGATGATTTTTATATTTTTGCACAAATTTTCCCAAATTCATTTTACCACTATGCGAGGGTAAATGGAACTTAGTAATTTGCCAGTTGTCTGTAAGTCATTGTAAGAGGACTGATGCAGCAGTCAGGGCTATATTGTCTTACACATTGAAAAAAAAAAAAAAAAAAGTTAATTTGAAGGCCTCCGACTGTTGGTATTGTCTGTAGAAGTATATGTCATTGAGCTGTATGAAGTAAAAACACACTTTTTATACAATGTAATGCATTATCCATGGCATCTTAAATTTGATTCATTATGCAAAAATGTCCAGCCAGCCAGTTTGAGTATCAGTGTGTCAAGTAGGCATGCACATGATTTTAAAGCAGAGATCTATTTAAGCCTGTAAACTTCCCTTTAAAATGTAAATTCATTAAGACAAATTACTCCTAATCCTGTACTAAAAGGTATATATACACATACCAGAACTGATCATGGAAAGTACTCACAGGCCATATTGAACACTACTGAATTATGATCCAGATTGAAATATTAGGCTAATATTATAGCTCCTTTTGTTCTTTGTATTATCCATTGTGTGTCTCATCCTCTCCTGCAGTTTCATCCTTTTGTATCCATCTTAAAAAAAAAAAACTCTCTCTCTCTCTCTCTCTCTCTCTCTCTCTCTCTCTCTCTCTCTCTCTCTCTCTCTCTCTCTCTCTCTCTCTCTCTCTCTCTCTCTCTCTCTCTCTCTCTCTCTCTCTCTCTCTCCCCTCCTCGTCATACTCTTGCATTTATTATTTAACTTTTAATCCTCGAGACTGAAATTATCCTGTATTTTATTTTCCCTTATTACCTCATCCACTCATTGTCAAAATTGTATACCACTCACAAAGTGGACAGTATAATGGGAAGTGAATGATGTAAAACAAATACAGTACAATTTCAGTACCTATAAGTATATGTTCCCAAGAATTACAATAATGCTGAAGCTTATCCTGGAACACATGCCTCCTAGCTTTCATTTTAAATATCCACCTCATTGTATTTACCATATCATGCTTGAATATTTCATTATCGTCAGTTGATATAGTGTTTTCACAGCCTTGTTTTGAAAGAGTGAGTTTGTTAGCTGTAGAATGATGTGTGTAGGTATAAATGCAAAAAGTTAGTGGGTAGCTGAGTTTTTCTGCATATTTTGTCACTGCAGCAGCAATTTTTGTTTTAAATACTAGTATTGAGAGGAAAAAGGTTTCCATTATGTCACCAAAATTCATCATTAATACAGTAATTGATTTTTTTTTCTTATTCAAGGTACTGATCCTCTTAACTTACATTGCAGTGCTATGATGGAAACAAATTGATGCATTTTCATTGCATTTTACCACAGAAATATTTTTGTCAGAACACTCCACAAAAAAAAAAGTTAATTAATAAGGTTATAAAAATATTTGTAAGGTAAATGTAAAACCACTTTTCATTTCTTATGTTGTATGTTTTTACAATGTTCCCATGTGTTAGTGATGTCACCTCATTGTTGATGCCACCTCAGTGGTACTCTTCACTCAGGTCACCACACCACCCACCACACTTCATCATCATCCATGATCCAAAGTATGGTAATAGGTTTGCTCTTGGCCTTGAAATATCTTTAGGGGACCGTCTGCTGAAAATATTTGGAATAAAAAACAAAAAAAACAATGTTCTGAAAAATTCTTGCGTTTTCGTGTATCTTTCGACCTCCTTGTTACAAAGTTTTATGGCAAAATTTGCAAAAGTGAAAAAGTTATGGCACTTTCCCCTCCCTCCTCCCCAATCCAGTGGCATGTCACACTGCATTGGCATACACTCACACACTGGATTTTTTTTGTGTGTGTATGTGTGTGTGAAAAAAATACCAAAAATATTCCCTCATATTGTGTTCACTGGCATATAGAAACATCTGATAACCCTGCTCGCATGCATATAAAGCTACTGAGTGACTCGGCAGACAGTCGTCAACGCATGTTCGGAATAGATCCAGACATCATACAGTCCATGAGGGTAGGAGAGTAGGAAACATAGCAAGTTATTTACAAAAAGAAGCAAGCCAAGAAGAAACTAAAGTTCAGCATGGAGTATGAAACAGGAGGACATTAGCAAACCTGGCGACAGTGAGGGAGGTTGTGCCACCTAATTCCTTTGCCTTCGAGCAAATAATACCTTGCAAATGGGGGTACCAGGTACAAGCTAAATCTCTAAAATGCCATGTGAATACCATATACAATAGTATTCCCCAATGACTCCATGAATGATATAGACATACATGAATGATGTTGGTTTGCAGAGAAGCAAAATACTCGCTGGAGTGGAAGGGAAAGTAGTCTTCTGGGTTTTCTTGCCAATATCTCGGTCCTGCCTTTCTTGTTCTTTTTGATATTCCTGCGTAACCTTTTAACCGATTCAATATATATATATATATATATATATATATATATATATATATATATATATATATATATATATATATATATATATATATATATATATATATATTGAAAAGTAAGTTGGCAATTTTTTGCATTACAAAGGTTTTACCATCAAGTCAGTATATCTTAATAAATTAGCAATATATTCTAGACAAAAATATAAATAAAAAAAATAATACACTAAAATATAAAGGAAAGTTATAAATCTGTCTTGTGCAATCTTTTGAGAATTGTACAAAGTTTATTTGGTATTTTTTTCATCATAATTGTCTCATGCATAACAGAAATATCACATTTTCAATTAAAAAAAAAAAAAAATAGTTAATTATTGTGCAATTCTTGTGAAACCTGGCACAGAATATCTCTTTACTGGCTTACTTGACAATCGGTTAATAATTAGCGAATTTCTATTTTTGTCAGACGGTCCTCTTAATATGCTGTTGCTTCATTATAAAAATGCTGCAAATTTGTTATTCTAAATTGGTAATCAGTGGATTTATGCTGATATCTTTCATTATCTCTAGTGTAAGTGAATTTTGTGAAGGCCAAACTGTTTTAGAGTAATTCTGTAGGATTTTCATAATGCTGCAAGAAAGTAAACCCTTAGCGCAAAAGCTTTGGTCAAAATTGAGAAGGCACATTTGTTTATGGGTGGTCACCACTGTAAATATCTACAATACATGTCATCCTTTATTATTGGTATGTACATGCTGAGGCCTGAACTTTTGCAGTTAAATTACTTTGCTGAGTTTAATCTGTGATGCATGGTTGTAGTGCAAGATTGGAGATGACTTGTTAGGGGTAAAGAAATATGTTATGCAGATGTATCTGAATATGATAGTTTAAAGCATTTGATAAAAGATGTTTGGTACTTCAAAGATTGGGTCTGTTGTAGTAAGGAGGAGGCTCGCCCACACCTGTCACATGAAATTCCCAGTTACCATAAAACAACAGTGGGGTTTGGAAGTCACTGCAGGTTCACCCCCCCCCCCCCCCCCAACTTTTTTTGTTAAAATGTTTAAAGTAGGACAGTCTATACATATGTCAGAGGAGTCTACAGTTGTGTTGTGAAAAAAAAAAAAAAATAGATGAATGTAAGAAGCTGCAATGAATATGGTCTGCACGGTGCAGGTAAAGTAGGAGATTTTAAAGAATTGAAGAGCCTTTTTTTCAGTGGTGGAGTTAATGTAGTGTACATGTGCCTTAGGATACAATTTAATTCTTTACCCTTCAACCGTATGAAAGAATCAGGAAACAAGTATTTTTAGATATGTTAAGCTTCTTCTCCTCTTTTGAAATTATAATTTATTTAATTCTTTACTGACTTTATGGCAAAGGAAGCAGTGTAATTGCATCTGCTGTCTACTATAGTAATATTACTAAATGTAACACTTTCTTTTGTTCAGTGAATGATAGTATATATTCTGAATGTAGCCTGACATAATTTTGCCAGAAAAATATACTTGGCTCCCTGATCCTGTTCACAAGGTGGGAGGGTTAACCCTTAAAGCGCGGGTGTTGACAAGAGTCGACAGCTGGTGCCTGGACTCAAACCGCGGGTGTCGACAATAGTCGACAAGGCATTTTTTGACTTAGCTCGCCGTCAAATTTATTTTGTTTATGCTGAAGTAGGGTAAGCATGTCGTTTTCTTTCAAACAGACCCAACCATGCTCTCTTGACTAATTATTGGTCAGTGTATGACTTGTGTAAGCTTTGAAATGATGTCTGCTAGACATCCCACCTCTTCTCACCTTCCAATGAATTCCATCCACAAGATGGGGGCCCTTTGACCTCAATACCCATCAAGGGGATCAAGAAGGCCTAGAAGTTAAGTTATTTTGGGATGTGGTTCACATAAACTGTATAAAAGTTATGCTTCTTATTACTAAATCATAGAAGGGAAGTCCACTCAGGGTGGAAAACTGTCTATAAAAATGTGTTCTCAGTGATCCTACTTCAATATTCCGTACGCGCTCTACCAAAGGTCATATAGTCTTCAACTTAACGTCAATAAACAGTTAAGGGTATGTACTTTACAATGGTACTTCATTCAGTTACGTGAGTTAAGTAGAAGTGAAGGTATGAAAGGTTGAAGTGAGGTATGTTTTTGCCTCTATGCCCGTGTGGGAGGACAGGCATGCAAAATAACCCCGCGCTTTGAGGGTTAAGAGGGAGGCCTTCAGACATGTACACCAACAGTGATCCAGCCACTAATAGGAAAGTCAGAGAATGAGAGCTGATTTTTTTCCATAGTTGCCACCTCTGATAGATTTAACTGTGAATGCAGGGATGTAGGAAAAATGGGTACTCCTTATTGCATATACAGTGGTGCCTTGGTAAGTTTATAGGCTAAAATAAAAGGGCAAGTGTTTAGAAAATGCCAAAAGTGCAGGTTTCTTTGTAGAATGCTTGTTATTATGTAGTAACTGAAGTTCACTCCCTCTCATCCCTACCCCCTCGAAAAAATCATAATCAAATAGCTCTATAGAACAAGGAAGCTGTTTTCATGTACCAAAAAGAAACTTGACAAATATTGTCCTATACTTCATGGAATTTGTTGTTAGGTGATCTTACACAACCTTTAAATCAGGGGAGCTATGTCAGTTTTTATTTTGTATTATTGTGCATACAATTGTTTTTGGCTAAATCTCTTGTACTTCCACAAAAAAGAGACCAGAATTATTAGTTTGAATATTAGATTTCTTTATTAATTTTTTAGCACATAATGATTACAGAACTTTTGAATATCTTCATTCACACTCTAAATGATTGCTTTACCTCCACTGACACACAATAGTAATAAATCACTTTTTGTCATTACCATTATTTTATTCACTAACAGAAGGAAAATTATGGTATGAGTTGTAGAAATGTAAAACAGTACACAATTTTTTTGTATATTAATCTTATGACAACTTGCAGATTCAACATTTTAAAAGATTATTGTGCAAAATTCATCAAGTCCCATGAGTTTCTCCGTCTTCTAGTGTAAATTTGTTTTCATCTGCAGTCATTTTCAAAGGTAGCTACTCCCCACCCAACAACATAATCTTTTGCCCCACTTAGTTATATATAATTGCCTGATGGCTCCCCTACAACAAAATTGCATTGGAATTTTTTATTTATCCTTAAAGCACAATTTTGATTTGGTGCACATTTTCATGAATGAAGACATTGGTTTGTGTTTGGAAAATATATTTGCTAATTGTTTAAATCATTTTGTATTAAATTCTACAGTAATATTAAAAGGTTTCACATCAACTGTTGTCATTCTGCACCATCTTTTAAAAAAGATATTATGGCTTTTTAGTCATTGCTTACTTAGCATTTGGTGATTTTTTTATTTTTTTTATTTTATTTTATTTGTTTTAAAGTTATAGAAAGATTATATGAATTGCTAAGATGGTGTAGCAGACATGAAGTGTAGTATAATGTTGGCCCTAAAAATTATATATATATATATATATATATATATATATATATATATATATATATATATATATATATATATATATATATATATATATATATATATATATATATATATATTAGCTTTGGCAAGTGATATCTAAACATTGGTACCTTTCTTTCAAGTATAACTTAACAGTGTATAGACTGTTACCTGGTGTTAAATTATTAGTGGCTCAGTTCAGTTGCATTTTTTCAGAACTAGCATATATTAGGGTTTTTGAAAGGTTTACTTTCTTGGAAGCATAGTACACTGCTAATACTGCCAAGGCCATTACAGTATTTCATAGGGGTATTAGTTGAGGCCATGAAAAAAAGAGGAGGAAAACTAAGACATACTAATTTTCCACATGAAATAATTAAAGTAATGCTGTTATACTTGACATTGTTCAGTATCAATATTTTCATATTTGCTTAATATCACTTGATGACTTCCTGATAAATAAGGCATGATACAAATTCATTAGTAAACTGCCTTTATTTTATACTTTGTCATGACTTCCTCAGTTTCTGCTGAATTTTAATAGTTTACAGTTCTAAGCTGATCATCTTAAAAGGATACATTTCACAAATGGAAATATCATTATTACACAATTTCTGGATTGCAGGCTATTAAGATTTTACATATTTCTGGTTCATGTCTCTTCATTAATCTGCTCTATTAGGCTCAGCCATCAACTAAACATTCATAATCATAATCTCATACAAATTTTTGAAACACTTGCACTGTGTTGCCTTTTTGTGTAGATTTGCTGCAATCAAGGTGCAACAGCAGTAAATTTTAGTGTTCACTTCAGGATATATATAGGATGACACACATTTCATGTTTGCAGTAGATTTAGGGTTTTGAGTAGACTTATGAGTGTGGATTTATGAGTGATTCTTTGTTGCTGCATTCTGTGCCACAAGTATTATGAGGAAACAAAATACATCAACAAGAAGAATGCTCATGTAATGGAATGGTGAAGGGGTTTTGTGCATCACTTCCATACAAGTGCAATGTCTTTATTTCTTAGAATGTGAATTCTAATACAGTCAACTAAGGGAGGATTATTTTTATTGAAATACAACTGATGTGTTTCATGGTGTTACTAGAAAACTGATGTTCATTAGCACACATACATACACACACACACAGCCTCAGGTTCCTTCCAGGAAGGTACTGGCTGGCATTCATGAGTCCAGCGCATTATCAGACTGTGGACAAATTACACACACACACACACACACATACATGCAATGTTGCGTTAGCTCAGTGGACTTAGGCTCTGGCCTGTCCAGCTCCAGCCCAGCAGGCTGAGTTTCAACCTCCGCTCGGGCTGAGATTTTTCCGCTGACGAGGATTGATTACTGTCCCCCCTTAAGCAAGGGGGATGGGGTGTGTGGTGTGTGAAGGTCCCAGCAGTACCCAGAGGTCAATTCAAATAAGCCTTGCTCGAATCAGGAGGGTACTTGCTTGTGATGATGAGTTCAGCTTGTGATCAGGCCGTGGTGAATTACACACACACACACACACACACACACACACACACACACATACACACACACAAGGTGTAAGTGTGGGGTTTAAGTTGTGGTGAGGAGTTTAGAAATTCACTGCCAATGCCAAGAGGAGTGCGTGGTTGTGCTTATTCCTACACATTTTTCATCCTCATCAGTAACATCTTTTAACTAGACTAAGCAGCTGAAGTCACCTGCCCTTTTGCCAGGGTTGTAGGAGAATGTTACTTCCACTTGACGGTGCCCTAGCCGAGGCTTCAACACCTGGTCATCACATCTGGAGTCAGCCTCACTATTACCATAAAGTAATGATCTTTGACCCAAGAGGTGTATGTACTTCAACCTTCATCACAGAAACTTCATAAGCATATAAACTGTTGGTTTTATTTTATTCTCTAATGATGTAAATCTTAGTGTCAGAATACCATAGTGGTGCTCTTAACATTTCAAGGAATTTGACCTAATTTGGTGCACCCTGAACATCCATAATTGCTATGTTTAGTTAGTTCATTTTACTTTCATCCAGAGTCCATTTAATGTGGAGTGTTCTCAATTTTTGTCAGTAACATTTAGTATGCCTGTGTAACTTATGCTGGCATTAAATTCTTATATTTTGCAGTTATGCTAGTGGTCTACTTGAGGTGGAATCCTAAATAAATTAACATAATGAATGCTGGCTTCCTTTTTTGGAAAAAAAATAGTTTCCTAAGTTTTAAGATTAGATAATTTTGACTTTAGTTTGGGGACTCAAGTTAAGATTTATGGTTTTCAGCTTATGAATTACCATTGGCATTTGGAAGACATGTTCCAGATAAACTAGATTGGAAGGAAATATGTTTCCATTACATTGTAACATATATATGCACTTCTACTCCAGAACAGGCTTTTTAGAAATTGTTGATGCCAAATTTGATTTTGTACAATGTTTTTGGCAATCAATTTGTTTTGATTCCTTATTTATGTACATTTCTTGCATTTCTTTTGCCTGTGATCATGTGTCAGGGCAGTTGTGGACATAGGGCCGTATTACAAGTCAAACCCGTGAAGTTTCGGGTCCCTACAAAGGTCAGTTTAGGGGCTGTATTACAAGTCCAATCCGAGAAGTTTCGGGTCCCTACAGAGTTATTCATCCCGACCTTTGTAGGGACCCGAAACTTCTCGGATTTGACTTGTAATACGGCCCATAGTGTCATGAAGTGAGAAAATACTACACAAAATGGTGTAAATTATAATTGTGACTGTTTTGTAATGGCAGGGTTTGAAAATCATTATGATTATCACATTGTGTATCTGAAGTTTAACATATAACCGACTGCTGTGTGCTAGTTTTAAGTGAAAGGAGTTTTGTAAGGTCGCTCCCAAAGCTGGCAACAACTTATTACATGGAGCAGTTTTGAAAGTCTCCATTTACCCACCTCATCTCTGAGGAGAGCATCATCCAACTGTGGTGTGTAACTGAGAAACTCAATAAAATTTTTTTACAGGATATTTTCAATTCTAGTCGACCTTTGCTCTTCGGATAAGTTCTTACATAATTTACCTTGAGATGACATCTAGGGACTGGAAAAGATATGCCCACAAATACCTGAAATGAAGATGATTGATTTTTTTTATTCTAATGGAGGATTTTTTATTTTATTTTTTTATTTATTTAATTTATTATTTTTTTTTATGCAGCAATGAGTGTGATTATCTTCAATAGAAATTCAGTCTTTGTAGAATCAGCAGATACCCATCTACCTAAAAGCCCTAATGCATCTTGTACTTCACATTGATACCTTCTGCTTTCTTGGAAGCCACATTTAAGTGCACTCATTATCAGCCCATATACTCGTTTTAAGTTGCTTTTTTTTTCTGTTGGTAACCCGTGTTGGTAAAGATTCGTATTAGGTCCGTGCCAGTATCTCATTACCTACCTTATGAAACATCAGTATTTCTTCATATGTCTTTTCTACAAACCTTCAACAGTCATGGAAACGCTTTGAAAATCCAATTCCAGGACTTTTTTTTTACTCTTGAAAATAGGGGATAATGTTTACGAAAGCGCGTCGCCTCCTCTGGTGCTGGCCGCGGCGACGCTGCAGCCGCCGCAGCCGCAAAATAGCTCGCAGAGGGCTTAGGGTCGGGGAGCATATTTAAACTACTCCAACCGAACTTTACGACCTACTAACGGGGGGGCTGCGCCCCCCTCGACCCCCCCCTCACGTTTATGTGACTTATTTCAGCGAGGAGGTATTTCTCGCAACACCCGCCGCGGCCAGCGCCAGAGGAGGCGACGCGCTTTCATAAACATTATCCCCTATTTTCAAGAGTAAAAAAAAAGTCCTTGAATTGGATTTTCAAAGCGTTTCCATGACTGTTGAAGGTTTGTAGAAAAGATATATGAAGAGATACTGATGTTTCATAAGGAAGGTAATGAGATACTGGTACGGACCTAAATCGAATCCTAACCCCCGTGTTTATTGTATTTCATATCCCCCCTCATCTCTCTCTCTCTCTCTCTCTCTCTCTCTCTCTTTAAACAGGGTTTACAAAAGATTGTGCTAAAGTTGAAGGTTTTAAGTTTCATCTATCTATAGCTATATACAAGATTACACATAGTGAGTTACTGCCTAGAGGTCCTAAGCCAGCTGTTCACCTCCCACTTGAAGTCTTGAAGTGACACACGATGGTGGAGGTCGGTGTGGCGAACAAGCTGGTTCCACAGGCGGCTGTAGTGGGGCTGGAAGGAGCGGAAGTGGTGTTCTGTCCTAGAGAAGGGTACAACCACTTGTTCCTGCATGTGGGGTGCTGCTCGGGTGGAGTGTATGGGGCTTGGGGGCGCGTGGAGCTTGAGAGCTTCTTCTTCTTCGGGATTTACCCCCTAAAAAGGGGGAACGGGCCTTTGTCCGTAGACGGCCCGTCGCAGGGGGGAACCCGCCGCTGGCGTGCGGCGGGTGTGGGGAAGCCTCCGCCGCCGCCACAGCCACGGGTAGAAGCCGGCGAGCAGCGACGGAGGCACGGGCCCTCCGAGCAATGCAAGCTCGTTGCGGGTCTAGGGACGCCTCCGCCGCCGCCACAGCCACGGGTAACAGCCGGCGAGCAGCGACGGAGGCACGGGCTCTCCGGGCAGGCGCCCAGTAGACACCCGTAGCGGTGCACGGGCGAGCAGCCGACCGGTCGACTTGACTGCCGCGGTGGGGCCCTAAGCGAGGATAACCAGGCGGGTCAACCACGCCGCCGCAGAAGGACCCCCCAGCTGCTCGCCCGAGGACGAGGAGTGCTGGCGTTCCATTGTTGAGAGCTGCCAGGTGGGGGGGGTGTTTAGGTTGTGTGCCTTGAACATTACACACAGGCCTGCCAGGGAGCCACGCGCGTGCTGAGGACCTGTGCGCTGTATATATATATATATATATATATATATATATATATATATATATATATATATATATATATATATATATATATATATATATATATGTGTATATTTGGTATCAACAGAAAGCAAATTAAATGTATTATTCATAAATGGGAAGAAATAGGGTTGAATACTAAATAAAATAAAATAAAATAAAATAACATGTATAATAAGGCACCTAATATAGGTTGATTTATATAGTGAAATGATTATATAAAAATAGTAACTTTTTATATAGATATCTTAAAATTATTTCATTACAAGATAGTCAACATATTGAAGTGTTCATATATGAATTCTTATGCAGATATATTAATTTTTGTGTCGTCAGGAAGGTTTTTCGTCGCGGCGCGTGAAATGAGTCAGATTCGGTGAATTTTCGTCGCGACTTCTGGTCAAGCTCGAACAAAAACTACTGAAACTAGGAAGGCGTGCTTGGTGGCAAATGAAAGCTATATTAATACAGATTAATAATCAGAAAAAAATTGGTAAGCACTAAATAAATAAATAAAAAGTTATAAGGCAAAAACTAGGACGTGTCCAAATCGCGGCAAAAGGGCCGAAAAACAGGCTATTTGTGACGTGTGAACATGTTGGAGATAAAGGTTACCACATGGAGAAACAGTTAATGAGGATTACTTCTGAAAAAAAGATATGTGAGTGTCATAATCAACAATAAATTATAAGTTGTGCTGACCATCTAGCAGTAAAAGTGAATAAAGCCAATAAATTAGTGGGATTAATTAGGAGAACCTTTGTTGCATTGGATGCTGAGATATTTAAACCCTTGTTTAGTTCATTGGTAAGACCACATATAGAATATGCCAATTAAGTATGGAGTCCTTACCTGGTGAAAGACATTGAAATGGTGGAAAACGTTCAGCGAACGGCTACTATAGGATGGTACCTGAACTTATATAGAGGACTTATCTACGAAGAGAGAATGAGGAAACTACGCAGAGACCTTGGCTGAGACTACCGATCGACACCAGCGTAATATAAAAGAGCACGGGGAGATCTAACTGAGGCCTACAAGATTATCACTGGGAAATATGATAATGCATGTAGCGAAGGAATATTGAAACTTAAGAGAAGAAACCCTGCAGCAGCAGGGGGAATTCACTGAAACTTTTTAAGTCAAGATCACGGTTGGATGTAAGAAAGTATGCTTTCCCAAGTAGAGTACGTGGTAAACAACTGCATGGAATCAACTGCCTGAGTGGGTGGTGACGTGGCAGCAACCTCAGTTTACCTGCAACAATAAACTATCAATCAATCAATCAATCAGTATCTGTAAGTGTAGTGCTGCGGCGGGCTGATGAGCGAGCCGCCTCCCATAACCCATTGAGCGAATGGGGTACCTCTTTGGCCAAAGAGGTACCCCATTCGCTCAATGGATTATGGGAGGCAGCTCGCCCATCAGGGCGTCGCCGCACTACACTACAGTCTTTATTTCTAGGCAAAATATGATGCTTTTTATTATCTGGTGGGTTTGTCAGTTCAAGCTTGGCGGGCCGGGCGGCCGCCGTGATTGGCGCGGGGGTGGGCGTCCCGCTGCGCCGAGCCGAGGGAAAGAAAAGGAGACACGAAAAGCATACCAAACGACCTTCAGAATGCTCCTCAAAAGTGGGAAGACGTTGAAAATCCAAGAAAAAGTCCCCAAAAAGAATTTAAAAGCACTACATGTGTAAAGAAGAGGAGGAGGAAAGTGGGGTCCAGGAGGGAGGAAGAGTAGGAGAAGCAGGAGGGAGGAGGAGGAAGAGCGGGATCCAGCAGCAGGAGGGAGGGAGGAGGAGGAAGAGCGGGATCCAGCAGCAGGAGGGAGGGAGCGGGAGGGAGGAGGAGGTAGGACGGAGAGAGACGCCATGTTTGCTTTGTGTGGGCCAGGCAGAGAGATGAGTGCCCGGCGGTTGTGTCAGCTTTAACGGCGGAACAAAGTAAGTCAGCGGCAGGTAGCGCAGTGCCATAGCTCAACAGTCACACCTGGATGGCCCTGATGCCCATCCCGCCACCTAAACGTCGGAGATACGCTAGAAAATCGGAAAAATAACAGTCGGCTTGGTGACGCCTGTGTAGTGGCGACGCGCGGCCTCACAGCGCAGCCCCGACCCTCCGCTCGCCCCGTACAGCCTTTCTTCCGTACTTTGGCCTGCTGGGGAGTCACATTTTGCAGGGTTCTGAAGACAGTACGTGAGGGCAGGGCAGGTGGAGGCGTCAGTGGTGGCGGGGACGGGGTGGCAGGACGCTCCCTTTGTGCCGCCGCCTCCGCCATCAGCCCCCCTCCATCCTCTCGGCGCCCCTGCCATCACCGAGGCGCCAGCGTGTCCCTCCTCCCTCGCCCTCCCAGCATGCTGTGTGTGTAATGCAAGGCTGGTTTTTTTTTAAAGGCCTGTGGTCGGTATTTAAGACGCTTTCTTCTCGTACATCAATCATTTTTAAAGTCCAGAAAAGAAGTTAACTGTCGGATGATATTGACTGTGGTAACCATCTCTTGCGAAGCTAATACTTACAGTATGGATTCATTTTAGGTCCCTGAATGCAGTGCAGTAATAAATGATTTTCGGGAAATAGAAGGAGGGGTCGTTGGGTGCGAAGCACCCCTGCTAAGGGGGTCGAGGGGGATCCCGTTAGGTAGATTAAGGGAAAGTTTATTTATTTAAAGTTTCCTCTATTAATATTAAAATCATGTTCAGATACTATGGTCCATTAAAAATCATCGTAAGGTCAGGTCAGTTACCAGTTTTCCAAGATAGAGTTTAAAAAGATCAAAAAAAATACAGTTTTCGTTTTATGTTTAAATTTTGCTAAGTAGTTGTTTTGTGTTGCGAAATATTTACAGCCATAGGTTTCGCTATCGTATTTTCATGTAAATCGTAATTTTTAACAAAAATTACCAAAAACACTCAAAACCAAAATCTAAAAAAATTTTTCAAAAAAATTATCTTTCAAAATGTTCAAACACCTAAACTAAATGTGTAGTGAGAAAATGTTCCAGTTGTATTTTTTTCTGATTTTTTTTGTTTATTTTTTTCTTTTTTTTTAAAAGTTTTTTACATATTTTGTTAGTTATTGCATTTTTTTATTAGTTATTGCATTTATTTATATTACATTTATTTATTTACTACATTTTTTACACATATATATTACTAATACAACATATACTACAAATATGTATAATATCAAATAGTTACAATTTATAAATATAATGTATTCTCAATGCGTATTTCGTTTCCTTTCTCCAGTGAGTTGATGGATGACTGAGTGATGATTCATTGGTTGATGATTCTTGGCGCTGGGGTGTGCTCAGGGGGGTCCTCACTTGTCTTCATGTTCTTGGGTGTGTTTTTTTTGTTGAGGGCTCCACTTTTTACAAAGACACGCCTTCCCTCAACTCAAAAGATACATATTCTACACTCATACTATGCCAGCATGTAGCGTGTCCCCTTTCTTCTTCCTCTCTTTTCTTCTTCTTCTTTTCTTTTCTTTTATCGTATTATCCCACCATATCAAAAAGCCTACAGCAGAAAAATAACAGCATAAACCCTTGTGTACAAGATTTAAAAGTCACCCCAGTGCTCTTGTGGCGTCCCTTCCTTTAAAAGTTTTTTCCCCGCCGCCCCCATGTTCTCCTTAGTCATATATTTTTTTTTAGTTTTTCCTCTGAAATATAAAAAAAAAAAAAAAGTATTCTTGACCCCATTTTTCCATTCCAGCTGTTCCGCCCCCCCTTAAGTTAGGTTGGGATAATTTAAATTCAACCGACATGCAGTGTGGGCCGACGGAAATATGCAGTGTGGGATGGGACAAGGTGGCAGTGGGGGTGGGTCCACTACGTGGGCTAGTGGTGGGAGTGGGACAGCAACGGGTGCACCTCAGGCATTGAAAAAATGATTTAGTGATTTCTAGAAAAAATAAAATACTATTTCCTTAATTAAAAGCATATTTTGTCCAGAAATAATCATTCAGTCTCAAAACTTGTAGGCTACCCTCTTCTGAATAATCCCCAATGCTTCCCCCCCACCCCCCTCATGATTATGTTCATTGTGCAGAAATTTTGTCAAACTACCTCCAGGGTCATAAAACTACCCCTGGAGATACCCACAAATCCTACGAAAGCCTTGTTAAATGTATGTGCTTGGCTGCCAAAATGTTTGAGAATGTGACCCTATATCTCCTTCCCCGGCACAGTTGTCACAGGGAGGCCTTAGTAGTAAGACAGTGATATAGGTTTTAATCCCTAAAGCAGCGGTTCCCAAAATGTGGTGTGCACACCCCTGGGGGTGCGTGAACTGATCACTAGGGGTGCGTAAGGAAAAAATAATGTAATGGCAGATTTTGTCTCGTATGCTGTACGCTTCAGCAGAGTTGTCTGTTCTTTGTTTGAAACTTACCCAGACACTGAGCGCATTCATCCACCCCCCAGGTACATTTTTGTTCAGTTTGGATAGCCATCGCTCAGAGCCTCGTACTTTGCGAGCACGAAAGGTAAATCTTAGGAATAGTGGCTCCTAGTGGGTGTGCATTTAGGGCACGGTGTGGTGGTAATTACAACATTTCTAGCACATACAACGGGGTTTTGACAAGCGGACAGGCGTGTTTATGTCACAAGGGGTGTATTTTTCCACGCTGGCTTCATGATTTCTTCCAAGTCAATGGGCGATGAGACTGTGAGCACCGGGGTGAAGAAAGGGAGGAGCCCGTGAGGAAAAATACAACCCTTGTGACATAAACACGCCTGTCCGCTTGTCAAAACTCCGTCGTATGTGCTAGAAATGTTGTAATTACCACCACACCCTGCCCTAAACGTGCACCCGCTAGGAGCCGCTATTCCTAAGATTTACCGCACAAAATTTCAGGAAATCGACGGGACCTTAGTACTGCTCGAATATGGGGGTGCGTGGACTTGGTCACAGCCTGGGAGGTGGTGCGTGGCCAGAAAGGTTTGGGAACCGCTGCCCTAAAGGATGGGTGACCGCAATCATGTATGGCGCCTAAGGGACGTAATGTCACCCTTGCCCCTATTAACATCCTATTCCCATCTTCTCTTGTTATCAATTATGACTACTGTTACCATATTCATCTCTCTTACATGGAAATTTCAAGTATCGTGTTAATTTCCTTAAGATAGATAAAGATAAATATCAGAACATTTCCAAAAAATGTTACAAAGAATTTCACCCCTAATAAATTCTCTGAAATATTCCTGGAAAGTTTCAAAAAATTTGCAGATAATTATCCCACCTCAACATTCCTAGGTAATATTAGAGGAAAGTGTGCCTGATGGCATGCTCCCTTCCTCCATGTATGCAGACATTAAGGAGTTCTCCTCAGCATGCGGTTCCATTATCATTGTCAGTGGTTCACCGGGAGTCTGGTGGAGGTGGTGTGAAACATAGGGCGTGGGCTGCTGTTAACCTCAGGACACAGTAATTTTGCCACAGATGTACAACTAATGGTGGGAAAGCATAATCATCATCATCATTATTTCATCGACACTTGCTCCTAGGAGCTTCCACCAGGGGATGGCCACGGCAGAAGAGTTTCCAACTTTCTCTATTCAGACATTCATTCCTTGCCTGCTCAAAGTTTCTCAAAGATCTTTCCCCCCTCTCCCTAAGATACTCCTGCACCCTATCTCTCCATTTCACTGGAGGTCATCCTCTTGCATTCCCTCCCTCTGTCTCACTCACATACACCCTTCTAGTCATCTTACTCTCTTCCATTCGCTCCATGTCGCCAAACCACTTTAAAGTCTGTCGCTTCACTTCTTCCACCACTCCACACTTCTTCCCTTCACCCCCTTGACACATTCCAAAACGCTCATACGCACTTTCATTACTCATTCCATCCATTCTACTCACACCACAAGCACTCCTCAAATAACTCATTTCCACTGCCTGCACTCTAGACCTCTGACTTTCATTCCAGGCCCATGTTTCACTTGCATATGTGAGGGTTGGTACTATTATTGTATTTCTCAAATCCCTCTTTACTTCCATGCTCACACTTATGCCATTCATGATTCGTCCCAAAGACCCTACCACCCTTCTTCCTTGCATTGCCCTGTCTCTTCTCTCCCTCCGTACCACCATGCTTACACATAACTGATCCAAGGTACTTAAACTCATTGACCTCCTCCATTTCTTCACCCTTCAAAATTATTTTGCATTATTTTTCACATTCAATTCCCACTCTATATGGGCATACAAAATCTACAACCTCACTTCTACTTTGCTCACAAACCATCACTTTACTTTTGTTGACATTTACTTTCAGCTTTCTCCTTTTACACACACCATCAAAAACACTGACCAAATTTTGTAAGTCACTTTCATTTTCTGCAATGAGCACTGTGTCATCAGCAAACAGTATCGAATTCAGTACCCACTTCCTTCCCTCAGCGAACATTTTTTCTCTAACTTCCCCAAATTTGCCCTTCATTTCTCTAATAACCCCATCCATATAAATATATGTTGAACAACCATGGTGACATGACACATCCCTGCCTTTAACCCACTTCGTGGAAAGCAAAGGACATTAATTCCTGTCTGAACCCAGGTGTGAATTTCCATCACCCGAGTAAATGGGCTAAAGCACTCTGTTGTCAAGAGTGACAAAAGACTTGAGTAGCCAATATTTTACTAGATTTTCAGAAAAAAAAAGTTCAGGGAAATAATGTGAATAAGGATTTTTAGTCAATGAGTATATTTTTGCCATTGGTTGAGTATATCTGACATTTGTATTCATTATTTCAGAACAAAACAACAACCATGGCAAGTGGGTTGTTGTCCCTCAAGTGGAACAACCACCGCAGTACCTTCTTCCACATCCTCGCCACCATCCGGAGCAAGGTGAGATGGGCAATGTTTGATGCTACTTTAGTATGCATTCTATGCGGCCTTTTCTACTTTAGCTTGCGGTCTACCATCATATTTACAGTTCAGCGTGCAGTCTACCTCATTACATGAACCTTATACTGCAGGATAATGAAAACAAGCTGAATTGTGCTGATTAAAAGTTTTATTATATGACACCAATGAAAATCATCAAATCGTAACCATAACAAATGCTAAATAGCATATCAAAGTTAAGAATACGTAATCATTGGACAATGCTAAACTACATAAAAACAACAACATTTAGATCCTGTAACAGTATACATCTTGTATATCATTTAGGAATGTCACAAACATATCAGCTGCATCTTTTCTGAGTATTTTCCAATAGATATGATCAAGGTATGACTGAAAAAGCTCACTACTGACTCCTCTCATTTTCTTTAAAATCTTTGTTTGCATTCAACCATTATCATTCAGCTTGTGTGTGTGCTCCTAGCTGTTGGTGGATCTACATAATGTTGTTGGTAGTTCACTGTAATACGGCGGTAACACATGGCATTTAGATTACTGACCTGACTGTGGTCAAATCATTAACTCTGGCCAAGCTAAGGTCTCCTGAGACAGGTCAGGTCATTCAGGTGTCAGGTGAGGAGCACTCAGGTTACAATACAACATCAGATGAGGTCTCAGGAGACAGGTCAGGTAGACCACACTAAAGTAGCACCACACTTGGCACCTACTGGGGTAGTCTACAAATACTGCTGTAGACTGCACACTAAAGTAGCACCATACTTGGCTCCTACTGGGGTAGACTACAAATGCTGTTGTAGACCGCCTACTAAAGTAGCACCCAATGTTTTCTGTTGTCGTACAAGTGAATTTGCAGATCAAGACAAAACTGAAACTTGCATCCTGTCTTTGGTGTGATATAAATAAATTGAATTTTATAAATGCTTGTAATGATACAAAATACTATTGTTGTCTTCTTCTTTTCAGGAATCCTATTGTGATGTGACTATAGCCTGTGATGGAAAATTTTACCCAGTGCACAAACTGGTGTTATCAACATGTAGTGATTATTTTGAACAAATGTTTGAAAGGACAAACTGTAAGCATCCAATTATAGTGTTAAAAGACATTAGAAGTCAGGAACTAGAAGCTTTATTAAACTATATGTATGTGGGTGAAGTTAATGTACTTCAAAATGAATTAGCTGGTTTAATAAAAGCAGCAGAATGCCTTATGATTAAAGGCTTAGCAGTACCTGATGAATCTCCCTCAAAAGAGAGCAAAGAAAACAAGCGAACTTATGTCGGTACAGAGGACAGTCCGTTGTCAAAACGGAGAAAAAGAGATGAGGAAACTAGACCATCTCCCTCTCAGAACCAGCAAATTCACAGAGAGTCGAGAGACAGCACAGCAAACAGCCAATCCCAAAGACAGTCCAGTAGTGCCTCAATTCCAACTCCCTCCCCAACGGTGGCGAGAGCACCGCCCAACCCGATCTCCCCCTCTCCGTCAGCGGGAAGTGCCTCTGAGTCTGTGTCAGAGGATTGTAGTCAAGCTCATAGTGAGGTGAATGAGCAGCCCAGCCTTCCAAATGCACAGGAGTCAGTGCATCGGACGGTGGAGCAGACATCTAGTCAGTCGCAGGAGGCAGTACCTGAGGTGAGCTGACTTGGTGTATTGTTTATGGTCTGCCTCACTTTGTAGGATGAGTGAATGAGTGAGTGATTCGTTATACTGCAAAATGCCTAAAGATAACATTGGGTGCCATTAGTGTAAATTTACTCCCTAAGTTGTGATATTTGTTTTATATAATGAAGCATTGCAAAACTGATTAGTTTCCACTTCCCAGTAAAGTAACATTTCTTTAATTACCATCTCAGTGTTGGTTTATACTTCACATTTCAGTATCCTTCCACCCAGGCTAGCCATTTTAAAGGATTTAGAAAGAAGTATGCCATCTTAAAAGAAATATGTTTGTAAGGGCCTATATTGTAGCCTTTGGGAACAACAAAATTAGTTTTGCTGTTTTCCGGGATATCAACTTTACAGAATGTTATGATGTAATTAATTTGATATTTACAGGTAATATTAGATGAACCTGGTGTTAAAGAAGAACCCCAGGAAATAGAGGAAGAAATTACAGACACAAAGGAAATATTTGAGTCCCATCACTTTGAGCACCCTGGGGAGGGGGATTCAATGAGTGACCAGGGCACAGCTGGTGGGGGTGGAGGACCAACTGGGTTTGAGTCCCAAATGTTGGCCTCTCAACCACAGTCCATGGAGGATCTTGTTGCGCAGGCCATCCCAGGATCTTCAGGCCTGCAAGGGGTATGCATTTTCTAGTCACTTAACCACCACCACTACTGTTTTCCTATATCTGTACATCAGTAAAGTAGAATGGAGTATTAAAAGATATTGTCCTGTGAAATTTGCTGCACTACACAATGCTACACATTGAGTCTCTTGACTGGTTTTCCCTCTACTTTAGCTCTTTCTTTATTTTTAGTGTATCAGTAAAACAACAGTACACACCTAGGAAACACAAAACCATATCAACACACTTAGCCTATACTTCTGTAGTAGGACATAGATTTTGCACCTCCCTTCATCCTACGTGCTGTGAATTGCATTTCATTTGCATGTCTTTTATATGTTTTTATTTTTTTGTTTTTTTTTTATTTTTTATTTTATTTTTTTTTTTTACTCGCCTTTTGCTTTTTGCTAATGTCACACCACAGCTTTTGCTGCTTCATAGTCAGTGCCAGGATTCCCTTATGAAGAATTTTGTGCTGCCAACACACCAAAATCTTTTATGTACGAAAGTTTTTGTAACCAGTTGCATTTTTACTGCTCTACCTACCTTGTGAGATTATCTGCCTGTTGCCTGATGGAGCACCAAGGTATTTCAGTTTACCCAACAACCATTTCCAGTGCTATTTAATTTAATTTCCATTTTTTCCCCTTCATTTCATTTAAATTTTTTACTGATTCTTCATTACACACTCATTTCTCTGCATTCCCTTTCTAATAATTTTCTTTTATCTAGAAATTTTAAATTAGTTTCAAAATTTTCATGACCTACCTTCTCATTTGTCATTATATCAAATCCTAAGATGTAACTTCTTGTCATGTGATTTTCTTTCAGCCATCCTTGCAACAATATGCCATTTCCTCTTATTTCCAATGCAGTCTACCATTTTCCTTTATTTACAGTCATTCAAACATTATAGCTATTTGCCACTTAGTAAAGAAGCAATGGCTTCAGTCATTTGAATGATCAACCATGTCGAACTAATAACTTTGGTTACTGCACTGTCTGAAAACTGATTTTGAAACTTTTTGCTAATAGACTTTTTAAGTAATTTGTGCATATTTGTCACATTTCAGAACTCCCTATGGGAAGGGGAGGGAAGCTTTCCTATGGAAGGTTTTTCTGGAGATGGGTCACGGCCTCCTCAGATGGTGAGTGTTCCACTAGCACTGTTCTTAAGATGCCATGTGGTTTCCTTGCTGTTTTTATTCATATTTGTGTTTACATGTCATGCCAAGGAAAATGCTTGGGCAATTGTCTGTAGCATGTATGTTTATGGAGCTACCTTTGTTTTCATTGCAAAATTACCTCCTTACTTAGATTCATGTAGTTTTGAGAGAAGGGTAGTGATATTTTACCTTATAGTTAATAGTTCTGAAGCCTAGGTATTTGCACAATATTGAGTTTCAGGATAAAAGTTAGTTAAAGTACATTTAAGGTTCCTTAGGTGTTAGCCACTATGATTTTATTAATTGTAGGACCTACTAGCAAATCAAATCATGTCGTACAAGGCAGTCAATGTACATAAACACGCACATTCACAGCCAAGCACAAACCGTCATTCACAAGACTTGGTAGAGGTAATTGTTGATTGGAGGAAAACGTTGGTTGATGTAAGAAAGGCAATGGTTCCAGCTAGGTGAATCTGTTTTCAGTGAATGTACAGAGATCTTTAGGTTTGAAAGAGAACAAACATAGTACTCATGTACAGAAACAGGGATACAAAAGGAATACTACAACAAAGTTTAAACTCACCCCATGAAGAATGGGATGGAGCAATTTTGGTTAACATAATTGTCATGGATAACAACCTACCATTCCTGTGAAAGTAAAGTGTAAAATTAACGTATCCAGTCAGTCCTAACATGCGTTGCATGGTTGAAGATATTTTAATGGCTATTGAGAATAAGAAATAGACTGGCAGGTCACATCAAGCCTTGAACAGATACTGTGGACAACCAAAAGTAATAAGTGGCAACCCTGAAATTGTAGAAGGATCAGGTCGAAAGATGATACCAGATCATTTGCTGGGGCAGGATGGAGATTACTAACATCAAACAAAGATGAAGAACATTGGGAAAGTCCTGTGTCCTGCAGTGGACTAGTATTGGCTTAACCTGGTAGCAGCGACGGGCCAAATTTGTGGCTTTACCGTGTACCATCGACAGACCAAATTCTTGCCTTGACCTGAACCCCCAAAAATCGAGGATACAAACTGATCACAAATGCGTTGATACGTATAATATAATGGTTTGCATGAGTGATGATTTGTTCTCATTAATTCGCTTAGGAGCCTGTAACCCTTTCGTTGCTAAACGCTCACAGCGAGCACTAGCGTAACTTGCCGGTGGTGCTAAATGCTCGTTGCTAGCTCCAGTCGCACTCAAATTTCCCGCGTATGAGAGTGTTTCAACATAATTTCTCACCCCACAGCATTGCCAATTCAGTGGGTTTAACATGAAATTTGGTGGAAAATCATATCAGCCTAGTGCAGAAAATCTATGGACAAGTAACTGGTGGATGTTGTTGACCAATATAGCGGCATTTTTGCTTAGCTTCACCTATCACATGACTGATATTTTGACCAAATAGTTGTAAATTTTGCAGTTGGAAATACTGCCCTGCCAGCACTCCATCATCAAGAGATCTACTCAGTAGTTGCCTTACGACTGACCGTCGCGCACGCATAAATGTACGTCTTCACAGGCAACACCTCCTGAACGTGCCTGTATGTTTGCAGGAGAGGCTTACATTACCGAATCTTATGGATCTTGGCCTCCTCTTTCCAATGGTGTTTTTGTCTTTTAGCTGTGATGTGATGAATAATATTTGAGATACAGAGGTTAAAAGCGCGAGCACTAGCGTCACTTGCTGGTGGTGCTAAAAGCTCGCTGCGAGCGCCAGTTGCACTCACAGCAAAAACCACCCCCTGAACGTGCCTGTATGTTCGCAGGAGAAGCTTACATAACCGAATCTTATAGATCTTGGCCTCCTCTTTCCAATGGTGTTTTTGTTTTGTAGCTATGATGAATAGTTTTTGAGATACAGCGGTTAAAAGAGATCGCCTTCCTCCGCTGGAGTGCCCGAGCATGCCTGGGGGGATAGTCTCGTTGCAAGCGTTTAGCAAGGAAAGGGTTAACCCTTTCAATACATGATGCAGATGTCGGCGTCACAGCATGGAAAGGGTTAAGAGGAAATGGAAGAGGATTAATCCTCTTCTAAACCTCTTAATCCTTTCCATTTCCTCTTAATCCTCTTCTAAATCTCTTAGGAGGAAATGGAAGAGGTTTAGAAGAGGATTAACCCCCTCGGTGCCACGCATTTTTTTGCAAAAACCTTCCCCTGGTGACAAGCAAATTTGGATTTTTTGTTTTTTGCGGAAAAGTGTTCAGAATGATTAGACAACACATACTTGATACATGTTACTACTCACTTCTTCAGATTTCCATGATTTCTAGGCACCGGAAGATTCCGATATTTGGAATTTTACATCCCGTTGACTTACTCGCCCCAGGGAGCTCGTCTATCAAACTTCGGCCTTTTGGCCTGAGAGGCAGCAGAGGGTTCGAAAACCCTCCTTGCTTGGGCATAATGCGAGTGGCGAGGCATTGGCACCTCACTTTCCTCAGCACTCGAGCTACCACTATCACTATATACATATAATCTTTATCAAGGTCACTTTCAAACTCAAAGTCACTCGAATCACTATCCGTGAGGTCACTAGGGGTTTCATCAAGGGCAGGAGCAAAGTTGGACGTTCGCAAAATATGCTTTGCGCTGTATCTCAAAAACTATTCATCACAGCTAAAAAAACAAAAACACCATTGGAAAGAGGAGGCCCAAATCTATAAGATTCGGTTATGTATGCCTCTCCTGCGAATGTACAGGCACGTTCAGGGGTTGTTGCCTGTGAACTCTTACGTCAGTGTGCTCGCGACGGTTGGCCATATTGAGGCAACTGCAGAGATCTCTTGATGGGGTGCTGGCAGAGTAGTATTGCTAACTGCAAAATTTACAACTATTTTGTCAAAAAATCAGTCCGGTGATAGGTGAAGTTATGCAAAAATGCTGTTATATTGGACAACATCCACCAATTACTCATCCGTAGATTTTCCGCGCTAGGCTGATATGATTTTCCACCAAATTTAGTGGAAAACCCACTGAATTAGCAATGCTGTAGGGTGAGAAATATTGTTGGAACACTCATATGCTGGAAATTTGAGTGTGACTAGAGCTCGCAGTGAGCGTTTAGCACCACCAGCAAATAACGCTACTGCTCGCTGCAAGCGTTTAGCAGTTTAAAGGTTAAGAAGCATGATCCCTGCAGCTACTGGGTTAAGATGATAAATTATGTAAGCTACATGAAAAAATTTGAATGAAGAGATAGGCTCAGTTTCTAGAAGAAAATTGTAGGGTAACAACATGTTGATTTATAGAAAAATTGTTGTGTATGTCAAACTTACTGAGCTTCTGTAGTAGGCAAAGGTGGGTGTATATGCTATAGCTGTGGGTGGTGGCAATGGTCATCTTTGAACAGATGGCCTTTTGAACCTGTGGTAGGTGAGAACCAATTACCCCGGGACACGGGCCAATGTGAAATCAGGGATTGCCACAGTTTACCTTCCCCAGGTTTCCCCAGGTACCTATTTATCAACCAGCCCGAAAGGGAGGTTGAATGGCTTGATGAGGTGCACGCCGACTGCCTGGGCTGGGCTTCGAACCTGGGCCCACGGAGTAGTAAGGCTGTTAGTATTAAGCAGGAGGGAGATAGGGTTTACTGAATCTATCTAGATCTTTTAAAAATGTGGAATGACGATACCTCACAAGATGCTCCATTGGAAAGTGAAAACTTATGGGGAAGTGGAGGGGAAGCTGAAAAGCAGATGGAGAGCTACTTGGAACAATCTCATATTTTGATAACAGGCAACTTACAGTGGAAAGAGGTCCAGAGTTCATATTGCAAGTTAGCAGAAACAGTCTGGACATCTCTCCTCTTTAATGGTAGCTCTTATTCTCCTTCAAGTACTGCAAAAAATCCTAGGACCACTTAAAAAAAAAAGCGCTTAACATGTTAAGAATTGAAAATATTTGTATTCATCAATGACTTGGGAAGGAGCTACTTTGTTTACCCCATGCTATCACTGAAGTAGCATGCTCCACTGCCCCCATGGTTTGACCCATGCAGACATCAAACCTTCTTTTTGGTGCTCCTTGTTACAAAGAAGCGTGATTCATAGCTGAAAATGACAGTTTCTCAATTCTTTTATGCCCACAATTTGCATTTCCTTCAGAATTCTAGTTGCTTCTTTTTCATGGCAGGGGTCTTCTTTGCAAGCACAAATAGGTTTTCGGTATTCAGTTCCTTGTCATTGATGGCTGATTTGTAACTATCCTTTTGACACACACACACACACATACACACACATTGATAAAATTGATAGAAAAGATCCCGCTTTGTATCAAGGCTCTTCATTCCAATGAAATGTTTTGATAAGAGTCAGGTAGAATTGGCATTTCAGGTTTTCAGCCAATGTGTTTCTTAATTATTGACAAATACATGTTTCAAACCATGTGGAAATTAGTGTTATTTAATTCTTCATTCAGTATCAGTTCAAATTCTTATGCTGTGATACTTTTAATTCAGGCATAAATTTCAGGACGCTCAAACACTGTTGAAACTAGTCTGAAAACTGCAATCTTGGGGAGAATAGTGAAAAAAAAATAGGAATTCATTTCCTCTGTTGATCTTTGATGAAAAATTTACATTATTGCAATTGACATTTTACATTGTTAATAGCATTCCCTTTACAGCAACATCAGAATTTGTGTGTAGTGTTTTAGTGACATTTATTTTCAGATTACTTGAGGTGGTTATTCAAATATTTTTATGTAGGACCAGAAACTTTGTAGTTGGTTTTGAGGTTGTAGAAATTTAAAGTAAGGAGGTGTGTTGCATGATATGTTGCTCAATTCAAAACATGATAAACCACATGGTGTCTGATGTATTTTGCTTCCATGTGCTACTAATTTATATTATATATTATTTTTTTAATGATTGTCATTTCTCTAGTTATTTATTGAAAAATGCTCTTGTTTTTTGTTTGTGATAAGTTTACTTTCATTACTTGCCTGTCATATTCAAATCATCATCATCGTCATCTGTTTAATGTCAGTTGTTCGTATACTAATCTCCTCTGAGATTAGATGGTTGATGATATGTTCCCAATTGTTTCTGTCCATTGCCTCAGCCTCCAGTGCCCAATGCTGCCAAATTCTCTTAATACAGTGTCCAAGTCTTCTTTGGCTTGCCTGGTAGACAGTAACCTGGGACTCCATCCATATCCATATGTGTGAAACATTTAAAAGAGTACGGTTTCAATAGATTTTGAATTCAGGTTGAGTGAATGCTTTTATTTCCTCCAGCTTAGGACTGAAAAAGATCTTTTTTCCACAAATACATAGTCAATTCAAGTATACATTTTCTACCCCCATACATACATATATATGCTCCAAATGGCTATACCTAATGGTGATGGCATATAAACTTAATTTTTTTGAAGATGGATACAGAGCTAAATACAATTGTAGCAATTGAGTATCTGATAAGAAATATAGACTTTAGAAGTGAATATATTTTGAAATACTGTACTTGATGGTAAGCAATGTAAATAATCATATTGCTAGCCAGCCAGTTCGTGGACACAGTGTTTGTTGTTTCCTACATTTCTTTTAGCAGTCCCACTCACAAAGTGTGGGCTGTAAGTGCCACATTCTAAATTGAAGATCAGATAACAAAGGGGTAAACAAGGCAGCTTCTACAGGAATGTCCAGAACATACGGGAGTAAAATATGAGTGGAAGATAAATTAAATTGTCAAATTATGAATAAACTGGTTGTATGACCATAAGGAAGGCAAGGAACCAAAACAGTAAAAGAATCATTAGTGATATTAACAGAAGTGCAGAGAAAACCTAGAAAATGTCTAAATATGGCATAAATATATTGGGAGTACAAGTGGTGTAGGCAAAGGAGCCAATATGGTGGACTGGAGTCATGATGCTTAAATGTAAATTGTGAACCAAAGTTGTCCCACTGGGTTGAGTGTAAACTTAGGGCAGCCTAAGTATGAACAGTTTTTAAAATAAATATTTTTCCCTCATTGAAGAGTTGCAAAGCGGTTATAAAGTTTGTTGAAGGCAGATTCTATGCTGACAAGTTTTAATATGGATGAGATTTAAGAAAAAGCTATATTTGTCTTTGATATCATTCATATACTCATACTCTTACCATTAAATAAAAAAACAAGAGCAAATTTATGAATGTACTGTAGCTAACAGATTTTTATAATATTCACATGGAAGCAACATTGTAGTGTGTACTTTTCTTTATATACAAATCCAGTTGTGTTCATGCTCCTCCATTACTACCTTGGAACTCACTCTTGTTCTTCAGTTTCATTACTATATTAGCCACAAAAAAGCAAGGTTCTGGAGAGCATGTCCACTCTGTCATTCCAAGAGAAAATGAGCCAGCCTCCTATTAGTGAGGCGTATTATTAAAAATGACAGTTGAACACTGAAACAACATTGTAAAAGAACAAGTAATTGCTTGCCCAGCAGGACTCATTGATTGGATTGAAGATTGGAGTAAAATATGGTGTAGTTATCAGGTGTGTATAAGTGTAAATGCATAATTAGATATTTTTTATCTTAAAATAAAATCACATGTGAATTATAATTTTGTATAGGGATCAACTAGGCATTGCTTAACCCGGTAGCAGAGGGGATCATGTTTCTTAATGGTCCCTCTAAGCGAGAAAAATGAGAAAAAAAACGTTTCATAATATATATCAAAGCATTTGTGATAAGATTATGTATCATCTATTTTGGGGGGTTTATATCGTGGCACAAATTTGGCCCGTCGCTGCTACACGGTAAAGCCACAAACTTGGCCCGTCGCTGCTACTGGGTTAATAGAATAGTCTCCTCCCAGGATTGAAAGAAAAGTAATTAATTAATATAGATATACAAAAAAAAGACAGGTTTGAACCACACGTGTATCTACATGTATGGCCAACTAACAGAATAGGTGGTCAGCCATTGCCTCCCTCACTAACTAGGCATTATAGCAGCAGTAAGATGGGAAAGATTGCACTGGCTTATCAGAGTTCTCAATCATCAATAGTTTTCCTTTATTTTGCTAAAAGGTGCTATTTGCTATATTAACCGCATTTATAAATTGTAAATGTGCAAAGTTTTAAAATTTATACAAGTTTCATACTAATAAAAGAGAAATTCATATATTGTAGTTAGCAATGGTCAATGTAATTTGGTTATTAAACGTTAAATTATATGTTAGTGCCAAGGAATATGGCAGGTATCTTGGAAAATAAGGCCACATGTATTTTCATCTGGTGTAATGGTCCAGAAGAATATAAAGGAAACGAGGTAACACTCATAAGGCAGAAGAACAAAAAATATTTGAAATTACATATTACACACTTGAGATACAGGAATACTAGGAAAAAGTGTAAACTCACCCCATGAAGAATGGGATGGAGCACTTTTGGTTAACATAATTGTCATGGATAACAACCTGCCATTCCTGTGAAAGTAAGGTGTAAAATTAATGTATCCAGTCAGTCCTAACATGCGTTGCAGAAACTTTGCGCCTCAAATTTTTTAGAGAGAAAGCTAAGAGATACACAAAGAAATGAAGAAATACTGGGCAGGAAACTAGTATCATGGATTAGAGAACACACAAAGGTTGAAGATATTTTAATGGCTATTGAGAATAAGAAATGGACTGGCAGGTCACATCAAGCCTTGAACAGATACTGTGGACAACCAAAAGTAATAAGTGGCAACCCTGAAATTGTAGAAGGACCAGGTCGAAAGATGATACCAGATCATTTGCTGGGGCAGGATGGAGATTACTAACATCAAACAAAGATGAAGAACATTGGGAAAGTCCTGTGTCCTGCAGTGGACTAGTATTGGCTTAACCTGGTAGCAGCGACGGACCAAATTTGTGGCTTTACTGCGTACCAGCGACAGGCCAAATTCTTACCTTGACCTGAACCCCCAAAAATCAAGGATACAAACTGATCACAAATGCGTTGATACATATAATATAATGGTTTGCATGAGTGATGATTTTTTCTCATTAATTCGCTTAGAGGGGCATTTAAGAAACATGATCCTCGCAGCTTCCGGGTTAAGATGATGAATGAGAAAACTTATGATATTTTAAATTTTCGTAAATTTGTGGATTATTGGTGAGGGAAGAATTGTTGCACAATTTGTTTTTAACTTTATTTGAAGTTGCTTACTGTCATTAGTGAGGAAGGCGTAATTGAGTGATAGTGTTGCATGCGACGAATATCAATAGTGTCAGCTTTGAATGCGCATGTGCACACACACACACACACACACACACACACACACACACACACACACACACACACACACACACACACACTTAATAATGGTTGCAATAAAATTATATAAGTATCATTGAATATACTGATTGGATTTTTATTTTTTATTTTTTTTGTAATTATATAATAGACATCTGATGTACAGACATCTTAATCTCTTTATGCATCAATCCAATCACTGAGGGTGAGTGTGCATGTAGCCAACACAAGTGTCCACTACAAAGGTAAGTTGTTGGCAACACACACACTCAGATGGTGGCTGGCTCACTTACTCTGTGGAAGTATGTTATGTGAGGGAGTGTGTTGAATTTTTCACCTAAATCTTATAATTATATGGCGTGACAGTTATATATATATATATATATAGATATATATATATATATATATATATATATATCTATATATATATATATATATATAAATATATATATATATATATATAGTCTTTGTGGAAAAATTACTATTTTTTAGAGAACAACTTGCCATTTTATGTCCTCAACACATTCTTGAAAAGTTCAGCACATGCCCTAATGTTATCATATGATTGTTCTTAAAGGTGATGTACTGTAGACATTTTAAATGGAAAGATCTTATTGAAAGGCAACAAACTTAACATATTAAAAGGCAACCTTAGTAATGACTGAGAAAGGAAAGCTTTTCAAACCTTAATAAGTTACTTGCCAGCGGAGGGGCAGAAGCATTATGTAACACATTACTATAGTTGTTTGGCGTGTTGCTTTGACTCATGGCTTAATACACATGGGAGATGATTGATTGTGAGATTTTTTTTTGTCATAAAACTGGAAATCTGAATTGCATGGCAGTCTGCAATATTTATGTATGCATTCATGCACATGTCCTTGTGCCTGCACATATGCATACTTGGAAATTAGATCTGAAAATATTATTGTGAAAGAATCTTATCATTGATTTTCCTAAGGTAAATATTGAAGTTCTTGTTAAGTGATGTATAGATTTACCATAACTCAGTATTTTCCCAATGTTCGTATTGAAATTCCAAACTTTCTGTAGCTCCTAGTGTGGTGGCAGTGCTTACACAGCAGTGTTTTGATAGTATTGCGTGATGCTGAGAGGATTCTTCTCTTCTAGGGGCGTGGCAGGGGGTCAGAGGAGGAGGCAGCCACGCCCCAATGGCCCGAGTGGTTTGGGTCTGGGCTGGGTCATGCTTGCCATTACTGTGGCAAGACGTTCCTCAAGAAATTCAATCTGGTGACTCATGTCCGCATCCATACAGGGGAGAGGCCGTTTCAGTGCCCATATTGTCCTTACAGGGCCAACCACTGTTCCCATCTCAAGTCTCATGTCAGGAAGCTCCACCTAGAGAAGGAGCATCGTGTGTAGTCTCATAAAGAGATTAGAAAAGTCCAAGTGCATTCACTTATTGGAGGTGTCTGATCAAACATAAAAGTTAAGTGGATGTGCTAAGGTGGTGATACCGTGCCCTGTCTCGTTCTAGGCATTCCCTGATGGAGCCGTGAGGGGCAGTAGGGTTCCAACATCAAGTGATGAGAAGCTCCTGAGGCTCACTTGCCCATATTGTGGACATACCAGTCGAGACAGCTACGACCTCAAGAAACATATCCGTACTCATACTGGGGAGAAACCTTACCTATGCCCTCACTGCCCGTATCGAGCTACCACCAGTAGTAGCATCAGCTCACACATGGACAGACATCACTGGACCATTGGCTAGTTGTTGCGTGAATTTTGATCACTTGTACGTGTCAAGTTTTTGCATTGTTCCTATAACATGAATTTATATATTACTTCATTTTTCCAATATTATCTATTGGTTTGAAGCTGAATATATGATTAGTCATTGATTTGGCTGTCTTTATTTTTATTTATTTATTTATTTTTAATTTTTTTTCATAGGGTAATATACACATGAAAGGGAATGTTTCTTCCATAGAGATGAATGCTCTTTAGTGTTGGGAAGGGTGGAAAAGAAACTGTATGCACACTTATATGCCAGTCGCTTTGTGGTTGGTCGGGAATGAAAACATTCACTGGAATAGTTATGGATTATAGCCAATTGAGGGTTTAAACTGCAGTTGTATGGATTTCTCAAGCAAAGAAAATACAGAAGTGCAGAATTGAAGTCGATACCGTTTACAGTAAATATCTGCTTTTACTTGAAACTGCAATGGAATTCATAGGTCAATAGATTATTGTTTGAGTACCCAAGTCTGATGCCTGTGTTAAGTTAACCCCAAAATGTGAGTGAAAATTGGTTTTATTTGAATGTATTTTGCAAATTTGTTGGCAGTGTTGAGAATATGCACAAATACAGTTCACCACCACTAAGTCTTTTAGTTACCTGCTCATCAGTATTGGAAACATGATACTAGGTGCTTACTCCTTGAAATGAGAAGCAGTATCCCATGTTTAGAGATTTTTCAAAGTATGAAATCCAGGAGATTTTACTGCACAATTTTAAGTATGAGCACTTGTCTCTGACCTGTCTTCACACAACCAAATTGTTTATATTAGATTGTTTTGTGAAAAAAACTGCACAGGGTGGTAACATCCTTTGTTTTATTCTAGGTGTTCCCAGAGAGAGGGGTTGGAATGCACACTAGCCTGCCACCAGCATCAGTATTAAATGCAGATAATAGGATGGTGCCAAAGTACGGATGTCCTGTTTGTGGACATGTCAGTCGTGACTTATATGACCTCAAAAAACACTTTCGCACTCACACAGGAGAAAGACCATATGCTTGCACTAAGTGTCCATTCAAAACTAAGGATAGCAGCTCTCTTAAAGAACACAGTCGAAGTCATAGTAAAGACCTCGCTCATGCATGTCCTCATTGTGCTTATCAGTGCAGTAGAAGATTTAACTTGAAAGCACACATTGGAATGCATCATAAAAGTAAAGGAAACAATGTTTAAATGCAGTTCTTAAACAATCACTTTTGACAGTGGAATACATGTTTAAAGATCTGCATGAGTTTCAAAAGTTTTGTGATGAAATAATAGTAATGATTGCTTGGGTTCAGATGAGTGGTTCAGTCAAGGCCTCCTGTAATGCAAATGCTTTGGCCACCAGTGCAATCAGGAAGGCTGTGTATGACGAGGAGGATGGCTTATTAAAGCTTTAATTATGGAAGTTTGGAAACTAATCTTAGATGCATAGTTTTGCCATATTAGCACATAAACCCATCATCGTCATGGTAGGCCACACAGTTGTTTTGTTTTGCCTGCTGTACTGAATTGTTTGGCATTGTGAAGCATTTATTTAAAAAAGTCAACTTACCTTTCGAGCCTAAATTTGTATGTTAAATCTCCATTGGGATGTGGTGAAGCGACGGGTCGTGCCAAGATTGATTAATTGGTGAAGGCTTGACCATAATTTCATGAGGTCTTTAAGGAATTACAACACTTCAATATAAAGTGCTTGTTCGTAATGTATTTTTCTGAAGCTTTATGTCAGTAACTGGCTTGCTTCACTATGTGAATGTTATCATACTACGAGTATATCTCAGTATGCAAGTATAGCAGGTTGCACGCTATATTTGCATTTTCATGACAGTTTTATAGGTTAAATGAAAGAATGAATATACATTGATGAGTCTCTCTCTCTCTCTCTCTCTCTCTCTCTCTCTCTCTCTCTCTCTCTCTCTCTCTCTCTCTCTCTCTCTCTCTCTCTCTCTCTCTCTCTCTCTCTCTCCCCCCCCCCCCAGATGGAAAAGCTATTTTCAGTTCATTGAGAAAAATTATTCTATAACATTTTTATGGAAAGTTAATAGAAATACTGGAATATCTTCAGGAAATTGATATACTCTAAAAGAACTAAAAATTTCAGCATAAGAATGTGAATTTGACAAGCGGACGTGGAGTGCTTGATTGCGGTTGTTGCCATACATGACTACACATATCATTATTATTCATTGTTGTCAGTCATTGTATAATGTAATTTACACTGATATCCCACCCCCCATTAGCCAAAGGCTTCCTAAAGGTTAATGGTAAATGTAAATTTAAATTAATTGAACAAAATTTTGCATAAAAATAATGACTGCTATTCCAAAACATTTTCCATTATGTAATATGCGATAATCATGCAGCTTGTAAGGTCGTAAATTGAATGAGGTACACATTTAGCTAAGTGGGTTGTCTCTCTCCCTGGTAGGATACTTCACAACTCTGCTATGCTGCACCTCAGGCGAAGGGGTCTAGACGTCAGCATGAATGCTCTCACTGCCACTACATAGCACGTGACAAGACTGACCTGCGTAAGCATATGTACACCCACACTGGTGAGAAGCCTTATGCCTGTCCTTACTGCTCATACAGGGCAAGACAGAACAGTTGTATGCGAACTCACATACGCAGATATCACCCATATGCAATTCTGTGATCCTGTCGTGTTCTATATTGAAATGGACATCAAATATTTGGTATCCTATGCAAAAGCACAGTTCCAGGGTTGTGTTTTGCACCACTCTTCCTGCTGTTAATAACTTACTGTGTTGACTGAATCTTTATCTGAGAATAAATTATAAAGAGAATGGTGTTGTATATGTGTCCTTTGTACATGGGTAATTTTTTATATTTTTTTATTTATTTTTTGTGTAAAAGTTGATCCCTCCATTTTAGACTCAAAAATCTTTGTAGTTTTCTCTTGTAAAAAGCTGACTCTTTTCAAGAATAAGCAAGCCTCGGCTAATGCAGAGAGGTGAGTGGGAATTAGGGTTCAGATTTCTGGTAGCTTGCAAAATTCGGGTTTATAGGAATCAGTTTTTGCACTTTAAAACTTCAAAATAATTAACTTTTGTTGAATGTGTGCTCCTGGAACTAAGCCAAATGACCCCGTAGTTGTGGCACCAAGAAAGAACACCCCTCCTGGAACTAATAGAAGCTCCCTGAAGAGTTAAAATGTCATTCAAGAGTAGCAAGAAGCTAGCATTTTGTATACAAAAAACTTTGACACTAAGTGTGTCTGCTGCCCAGGTGTTGGAGGTTTGAAAGACCTTAATATGACTAGCTGGGAAATTCATGCAAATACTCTTGTGAGTTAAGAAATGAATTATATTTGTCAGCTACTTTACCTATTGCCTTGCCATATAATGAACCAGAAATTAAAAACAAATGAAGTTTTTTATTTTCTCATTTTGATGAAATCCTTCCGAGTTCTTCATAGTTTTTTATTTGTACTTTTAGCAGTCATCGATGTGTGCAGCAGTCAGCTGTATTTTATTTTCATAAGCACTCTTGAAGTAAACTACATTTGAGTTGCCTTGAATTAAAAAAAACTCATTTTTATAGTTGGATATCAAATGTTATTCTTAAAAGTTATCCAGAAATAAGTTGTGATGCAAGACTGGCAGCCAATGTTTGCACAGTGTTATGGTAATCAGCCATGATACTCAAAGTACATATCTATTCTGTGAAGCTAGTGAGGGATATCTTGAAAGAAGTATCATACAAGCAGTTCTCATTCTTAAGTATGAGAAGTTCCTTAAAATCTTGGGAATAATGGTTTTATGAATAACAACCATTTAATAAAAAGAAAGTAAAAGGGTGAAGGGGTTACATTCCATCTCTCACCCCATCCTTTCCAAAATAAGTTAGGACACAAGGATACCTTTCAAGAATGAATATTGTGAAATACAGTTTGTGCATTATTTAACAATCCAGTTGTTTTGTTTCATCATATTCCTCCCCAAGGCTGGGAAAGTACAGGGAACCCCCACTTTACGAATGGGTTATGTTCTTGAAAAATTGTTAAGCAAAATTGTTGTCTGCCCCTTATTTTTGTTTCCTCTTCTTGTGTCCATCTTTTTCCCTTTATGCAAATATGTAGATAACAAGACTCAAAAGCAAAGTTACCTTGACATGAATGTGACACGGACAATGAAATAAGTTTCCATACCACCATTAGCAGTTCATCAAATAAGATAATCAAAACCTTTAATACTAACAAATGCCTTAATTATGTGAAGTAAAAAATGGAAAAAATATAAATGTGATCTTAGACATTTTATGAATAACCATTATCTCCTGATGGAACAAGGAAGAAAATGGGAAGAGAATTTGTTTTGAAGACTCGGTTGAAGGCATCTGCTTTATGTTTGGCTGACATTTCTGGAAATATGCTAGTGATTCACTGGTGAGTATCAGTCATAGACAGCACTCACCCAATCACTGGCCTCTGCCAAAACAACCCCTGAACAACTGCACTAAGCCTTGTCTTCAGATATGACTGTAGTGTCCTGTGCTGGTGATGAGTTGTTATAATCAGCATCAACCATTAGCAACCACCGGTTTGGATCCAGTCCCAGGTGCACTCAGTTGAACGGTTGGACAATTGTATATGTGGCATTGATGGGATTGGATGAGCATCAGGCAGAAGACAGAGTAGAATGGAGGAGAGCCATAAAGCGTCCAACTGCACAGGAAGAGTGAAAACGGACGTTAAACGAAATGCTGATGATAAAAACATGTAGTGTGATGGCAAAAATAGAAAAATTAATTTATTTGTAAGACTGGCTTTTATGAGCATCAACCCGCAAGCAGCCAGCGACGTATATATACGTTGTAGAAAAATGTCACCCCCAGTGCCAATGACATATATACATCGGTGACTAAAAAATCGTGGAAGCTAGCTGGCTTTTATGAGCATCAACCCGCAAGCAGCCAGCGACGTATATATATGTTGTAGAAAAATGTCACCCCCAGTGCCAATGACATATATACGTTGGTGACTAAAAAATCGTGGAAGCTAGCATTGTACAGGGATGTTTTTCATAGTTTTTCCATGATCTTCTCAGCCCCCCCAACACACACACACACACACACACACACACACACACACACACACTGACTGCCACCCCCCTCCATAGGTCAGGAGGTGAGCATGGGTCACCCTTCCTGTATGTTCTCAACTGCACTAAAGTGAGGATGTCTCCTCGTTCACTTTATTATGGATACCCCAAACTTCCAGCGTGTCCTCGAAGAGGCACCTATCGAGTATAGTGATAGTGGTGTGAGTGTGGGAGATGATAGTGGTGCTGCTAGAGACTACATGTATAGTGCAGATAGCTCTAGTTGTTTGGAGAGTGGGGTGTGCTTTACTCCATATAACAAACATGTATATCCAAAGTTGTTATACTGAGTATACTGTAGAATGTACAGTGGGCCAAAGCCAGGGTGAGAGATGAAAATTACTTGTAATTTAGTTCCTCACAAAAAGTCACATGAGTGAAAAAAATTGCTAGAAATAAGTCAGAATGTGTAAGATAGTCCATATGCCAGTAAAATATAACTACATTACACGACCTCCTTTTGTCGGATTTTTATTGGATTGATTTGATTCCGGAGAAAAAAAAAAAAAAAAAAAAAAAAAAAAAAAAAAAGAAAAAAACCAATTAAACTAAAGCCAGACAAAGTTCGCAGATCGCAGGCTAGGGCGCAGCGGAGATATAGCGCTGGTATTGTACTGGACTTAACACAACACGCGTGTCACACTTACGTTGTTGTTGTGTCGTTGTTGATGACCCTTTCTCTTTCTAGCGATGCAACCAAAACCAAAAAAGAAAGTAAAAAAACCCAAGCAACCAAACTTTTGTCACTAAAAACTAAAAAGTGTTCAGGTGGGTGGGGGTGTGTTTCTTGACACATATAGGGTAAAAGTCCGCAAGGGGTAGGACTCGACATTTCATTGCCGACATTTGCCCATTCTTTTTGACCAGCCTTCTTTTTTAGTCCGGCAAATCGAGGGTTGAGTGTACTTGTATAACATTACCGTACATATAATTGCAATGACCAATTTTAAGTGTGAAGGGTGATTCGAAACCTGTGTATTATCACCTCATAAATCACCTTACGAGTGAACAAAGTGCCTAATGATGTGTGTATGTATGTGTTATACACTTAAATTTGTCATATCAGTTGCAAAAAACAATAATAAGAAAGTCAATGACAATATATTTTTTGCTGATAAATGAGATCTGCCATAATTTACATGCACATAAAATATTATGTACACATGCATGGCCCCACAAAACCTGTGTCATATCTCTATGCACTCCAAATACCTGCCAGTCTGGTGCCACCTACATTGAGAAAATCTATGGGATGTGACACGGCAATTGTGGGATTTCTTAATTAGCTGAAAAATCATTGAAAAAAACTTGGAGTTGAGCCCTGAAATGTATCTAACCATCCTCTTGGCTTTCAGGTAAAAAAATAAAATTGACATTTTGCCAACACGAGGGGGTATTCTATTAATTTAATCGGCCAGCAGCCTGGGGGTTAAAACAGGTGTTATTGCCAAGATTAAAAGTGGTTGGAGAAAATTTAGGGAGCTTTTATTTATACTTGTTAGAGTGATCCCTCCTTGATCAAAGATTACCTGTGTAAGATAGTGAAGTCTGAGTATTTAGAAGGGGATCTCTGCTGGCTTATGTGCAGTCTAGGAAGTGAGAGAAGGGGATGTTTGCAGGCTTACGTACATGAGGATGGAAATGGTCAGATGGATGTGCAGTGCATTGCATTGCAAAATGATAGGTCTGACAGGGTTTAGATTTTGAATAAGGATCTGAAGAAGGAAGATTAATCTGAATGGATTAGGGTTTTGATGAGGATAGGTACAATGAGGTGGATTGGACATGTGAAGAGGACTGATCAAGGGATTAAGGTGATGATGGTAAGATAGGTAGTAGTCAAGGGTAGAGTTAGGAGAGGTAGACTAGAGCAAGGTCCTGTGTGACCTACAGATCATTGGTCAGAGAAAGGCTACTAAAATTTAAGCAGAATGGAGAGCCACTGTTAGGAAAAGGCCAGCATATGACTCGTGTATGAAGCCTTTAAAAGAATCAATCAATGGGCATCATAATATATATATATATATATATATATATATATATATATATATATATATATATATATATATATATATATATATGTATATATATATATATATATATATATATATATATATATATATATATATATATATATATATATATATATATATATATATATATATATTTTTTTTTGTTTGTTTGTTTGTTTGTTTGTCCTGTTACACCAGCAGGCTATCTTGATGGGGCCTGCTGGTTGGCCCCAGCGCATTCCTGGTGCAGGCAAATGTTTAAAGTGGCACCATCTTGTTTGGCTCATGCTGCCTCCCAGAAGTCATCTTTGCTCCACTGTAGGGTTTTTCTAGATTCCAAGTTGATAGGTGGATTTCAGGACACCATGTAGGTAGTTTTAAGGCACTCAGCGATGATTGAAAATTGTCAGCTTGTAGTGGCAGGCAGGACTTAAACCCAGGTCCTCCAGCACACTGCGCCAGCACACAGACCACTCAGCCACCGCCTCCCTTATATTGAATTAGTGATTCTAGACACATTGCTCCACCCTCCTAATGTCTTAGATGTAATTACATTACTGTGGGATATACATGTAGCTCAAATCTTATAGGTGGCCTAATGATTTGGAAAAATGTGTAAAACTGTACTGTATTTAAGAATTTTGTCATAGTGCAAAGCCTAAATTTAGGGCAATTTCCTTCATTATCTTCTATTTAACACAAATCAAATAAGTGACATAATATAAACAAAACACTACACGTTTGGGGAGGCAGTGGCTGAATGGATAGCGTGACAGCACCGCGTTCAGGACAACGCGAGTTCAATCCCCGCCCGGTGCCACCAAGCTGGGATTTTTCAGATGCTGCCGAGTGGCTTAAAACTACCCACATGCTGTCCAGAAGACCACCTATCAACCCGGACTCTAGATTCTAGGATTAAAGATAAGCTCCGGGAGGGCAGCATGAGCCAATGCAAAATGGCGCCACTATAAACACTCGCCTGCGCCAGAACGGGCTGGGCCGACCATCAGTCCCCACCGGGAAGAAGCCTTGGGCTGACCATCAGGATCCACCGGGAAGAAACCTACCAGCGCAATAGGCCACAACGTAAAAAAAAAAAAAAAAAAAAAAAAAAAAAAAAAAAAAAAAGGACAGCTACAGCAGTAGGAGTAAGACATTAATTTTTATCATCTCTATCTTTTTTTTTATTATTATTTCTTTCTTGCCTATGTACTGAAATGGTAGTGTGTAACCCAAAGGCTCAGAGGAAGCTGCACTCATCTGTTGAAAGCAATGACAAGATTCCTACAATGCTTTACTCAACAGATAATCAATTTTACATGAGATAGGTAGTAAATGTCCTTGTTCTGAATTGACTTGTTGCTAAATTGAGGTGCAATTTCAATGGAATTTATTAATTTTGGACTGAAGAGAAACACTTACTGCTCTAAATATATTTTTAAAACCCAGAAAAAAAATTGAGCAAGGGTCATTATGGATGAAAAGTGGTAGGAATGATGAGAAAGTGTTTCGCTGAGAACAAGATGTTGTTTTTACTGTCACTGGGCAATGCTTGTTGTGTCCTATACCGAGAGCTGCCAAGTACTTCCAGTTCTTATTGCTTCCATAGTCATGCTACGAAGACAAATGTTTACTTTGCCTAAAGTAGATAAAAGATTTTATATTATATTATTTTCCTTACATACCATGCTTGTATCCTACTGCTTCACATCCTGGCAGAGTGCCAGTGTGAGTTTTGACGAGGGAAGATTACAATCTAGGGTGATCTCAAGAAGGTGCTTGACTCAGTGCATCACAAGACACCCTGGAATCTCTGGTGACTCTGTGAGATTCCTGCAAGGATTGTTAGTCTATTGATTGGCCTGTACTCTGGGACTGAGTGGTATGAAATGTAGAGGGGCATATCAAGCTTTTTTTTTAACAGGGATGGCAGGGTTGTCCTTTTCCCATTACTTTTCAACACTTATATGGACTGGGTATTAGGCAATAACAAGCTCATTAATCTTGTTCCTGCCTATGATGTTGGATTTCTCTCCAAGTTACAAGAGGTTCTGGTGATGGCTCGCAAGCACAGCACTAAGAAATTAAGTGTTTTGGGACTTTCGATTTCTTATGTATGCCAAGATCAAGGTACAGGTGTTCAGAGGCTTTCTGGAGGAAACAAGTCACCTTATTCATAAGTATGTGGCTTTGTCGATATGTATACAGAAGGACAAAGACAAATTGTCACAAAGTGCGAAGAACACTTTGACCATACTTCTAAGTGCTTGCTGCAATTGACAGTCAGTTTTGAATCTCACTCTTACGATTTATGTTTCTTTACTAATCCTACATAACCAAATCCTCATATGTGAAACTGCTGCCCTTCATGTGTCACCAGAACGCAGTGAAACGCATCTTGCCTAGTTGTCTGGCAGAACCTTCAAGTAGTAGCGAGAATAGTATACTATAATATATATAATATAATACTATACTATAATAAATGTAATATTATATTACATTTTTTTAGATACATCAATAAAATGTAATGCCCCTTTTGGAAAAATTTGTATCGTGTTCACACAGTCAGAATATGAAATATTGCAATGATGTTGGCCATTCATATAATAGTATTTGCCTTCTTCGCTCCAATGATGTTCTTGAATATTTTCTACAATGCATAGGTACAGAGATATAAGGTGGAAGGAGACCCCTCCATGTTTACTAGTCCGAGTGCACCTAGCAGAGTTGGGGCATCTGACTGACTGCTTATATAACCCTTGCCATCCGTGACGCAGACGTCGGCGTCACAGTATGGAAAGGGTCAAGAGGAAATGGAAGAGGATTAATCCTCTTCTAAACCTCTCAATCCTCCTCTAAATTCCTCTTATTCCTCTTCCATTTCCTCTTAAGAGGTTTAGAAGAGGATTAAGAGGAAATGGAAGAGGACTACCGTATTTTACAGCTTACAAGACGCTGCATCTTGGAAGATGCACCCTAATATTGGAGATAAATTTTGAGAAAAAAAATTGTCATTCTCACACAAGAACAGCTTCATCATATCCATGAATTTATGTAACCTTTTCTTAAAACTATCTATTGTCTCAGCACTCACCACAAGTTTGGTGGAGCACTCACCACAAATGTACAACTAGGCAATTTCAACTACTGTTGGTAAATAAATACACACACACTGAAACAGTGGGTCCCCGACATAAACATGGCGGCACGTAGGCTATTGGTTTGTTTACATTCATCACTCGTCCGATTTGGTCCGTATGGCGATGACATACTAGTTGGTGGTTAGTAAATATACTATACATCTTTCATTGTCCAAGGGTGGTTTTATTTCCATAAAAGTGCATAGGAGACAACACATCAACACAGCTGATCCAAATGCAGCCGATCCTAAGGCTTGCTGGTCTGTTCCATCAAGATCATGAGCGGAATGGCTCTCGCCGCTACCAGCCGCACAATAAACAACAGACATTTGGGTCACGTTTGGGCTTGTGGCTTGGCTCCAAGAAGGTTTATGGTATTGGAAATACTTGTAACAAGTAAATACCGAGGTTATATCATATAAAAGGCTGAATTAAATAGTTACTTAAGTTAACCTCATAATGTAATGACAACGTACAAATCCACGTCCCCATCGGTCAAGCCAATACGGTGACCGTCCAAGCTCACTTGAGCCTGGACGTTGCTGCCACAATACAGCATTCGTCTTGGAAGACACACAAGTATTTTTCATGGTATTTTTTAGGAAAAAAAGTGCGTCTTGTAAGCCGTAAAATACGGTAACTGTGACGCCGTTGGACGCCAACATCGGTGTCACCGGAGTGAAGGGGTTAATGGGCTGATATTGCTGTGAGACATGGAAACCAAATGGTAACCTGAAGAGGCAAATTGATGCTTTTGGTAATGTCTACAGAATTATGGATATTGTTGAAATGACTGTCTTAAGTTGGCATTTACTCCGTGAGACTAAATTAAGGCCTATTACCTGCATACTCTGTGAATGCCGACCTTCATGCCACATGAGCATGTGGCAAGCTACCCAGAAGTCAACCCTGCTCAGGTTTCAATAAGAGAATTATGCACCCATGAAGTGAGTTTCATGACTTTGGTGAGATGAGTCTATAGAACTAAGTCTTACTGGTGCTGTCATGTGGCTGAGAAAAACTTCCTGGAACTGACACAGGTGTCTTGTGGCTTTTGTTAGGGAGTTGAGAAAGGAGATGCCAGATTGAAGGTTTCAAGTGAGGCCATTCTAGTATTCCCATCTGAAACTGGCCAGTGGGGTGTCGGCCGATTTAGGTGAGCCCCACCCCACAGCTTTGCCACACACTCTCGAGACCTCTTGCTTCCTCTCATATGTCAGCTATTTATTGCCTTTTAAGTGAATTTAATTGAATAATTGGATAATCTAGTAAGGTCATTTACTATTAACATTTTCGTTTTTAGGATAATAACAAAGATTTTGTATAAATAGCACAACACTTGACAACATTGTAATACAACATTGTCAAGTGTTGTGGTATTTATACAAAATCTTTGTTGTTATCCTAAAAACGAAACAATCTTAGTAGTAAATGACCTTATTGGATTATCCAATTATTTAATTAAATTAATTTAAAAGTAGTAAATAGCTGACGTATGAGAGGAAGCGAGAGGTCTTGAGAGTGTGTGGCAGAACTGCGGGGCGGGGCTGACCCGCACCGGCTGACACCCCACTGGCCAGTTTCAAATGGGAATTCTATAACAGCACAAAATGCTGACCATTTTTAGCTGCTCCCTGTAGCGCCAGTAGGCTATCTTGAGAGGCCTTTTGGACGGCCCCAGTCTGTTAGTGGCACAGGTGAATTTTATTTACAGTGGCTGCGTGATATATGAGGTGTATAATGTAAAAGGGGCTACCAAACAAAATCGGGTGGTATTGAGTTTTTGGCAGCTTCTAATAGCTGAATTCTTGCCACATCATGTGGTGAGGCAAGCTAAGGAAAAATCGACCTTAGAGGGGATGATTCGTAAGGCTAAAGTTGCATGATTTGTCTGTTAAACTCGCCTGGCGTGGGGTGTAGTGCTCTTTTCTTAGTCTCAAAATGCAGTGTAATGTTGACGTTTCTCGGCCACTTTTCGGCTTTCCCATACCTGAAGCCCACAGGTTAAAAACTTTTCTCTAAATGTGATTTTCTCAAAACTATGAAACTGGCAGGTCGCCCCCTTTACACTATACGCCTCATTTGACCTGCTTGGCCCATGCTGCCCCGCAGTGCTCCACTTGAACAAAGTTGCTGAAGTTAGGGTTGATTGAAGATCTGGGCAGCATGTGGGTAATCTTTTGCCACTTGGCGATGGTTTAGAAAATCAGCGAATTACGCTGGGACTCGAACCTAGGTCCTTGGGCTCACCACGCCTACATGCTGACCACTCGGCCACTGCCTCCCACAAGATAAATAAACTAAATCATGTCTAAAAGTGATATAAATGTCTGGAAGAGGAATGGGACAAAATGTAAAGATACCTTGAGAATGGCACCTTACATTCAAAAGAAGAAAATGAAAACAAAGAAAGTTGAGAAAGAACTCTGGGGTTAGAAAGACAAAATTCAGGTAGCATAAACTTTAAGTTTAAGGGAGATTGTAGAATAACAGAGGAAGGACAATCAGGAAAAAGTGGAGAAGGAATTAATAATGAAGAGTCATGAAAACAATGGAGGCACTGGTGAAACAGCAAATAAGAAGTGTGTGATCATTACAGGGCTGGCTGAATGATAAATGCTGCTGAGAATGAAAAAGGTAAAAAGAAAAACTGAGACTGGCTAAGAATATAATATAGTATCCACAGCCTGCAAGGTCTTGAGGTACAGGAGCAAATTATTGAGGTGTTTAGGTTGGGGACATGGGTGGAGTCAAATTAAAGTTGTCACAGATGCAAACCATGGTAAATGACCTAGTGGTCAGAGCCTGGAAACTAGCTGGCAAGAAGAAATTCAAAAATGTGTTGAGCAAAAGAAAGAAATGTATATAAATTAGCAAAAATAAGGGAATTTATTAATAAAGGAAGCCTAGTAAAGAAAAAGAGGAGAGAATGGAGACAAGATTTTATTGGTGTTAAACTCTGAGGCAGTTGTATTTAGTGAGAGGAAGATGGAAGGGCAGAATAGTATATGTTCACTGTATATACTATAAGGTCATCATGAAAATGTTATAATGGAAATTATATGAAAACAAAAAGGGAAGAACCTGGGAGTCTTAGTTCAGGATAACATGTTACCTAAAAAGATATTAATACTGTTGTTGGGATGACTTACAAGCTGCTGACAAAACACAAACAACGCAATTAAAAAAAATATGTGGCTTTGATCTGTCTAGGTTGGAATATGCAGCAGCGGTACGGTTCCCACATAAAAAGATGTTTATAAACAAGATTAAAAAAATGCAAAGAGCAGCAACCAAATTGGTTCTTAACCTTACAGATTTAATGTTCCAGGAAAGACTGAAAGGCTTTTGCTGCCATTCTTCAAGAAAGGAAAGAGAGGTGACCTTGCATCATCCAGGGTGATGAAAACACTAGACAGTTGATAGAGAGTTTGCATGTTTGTCTCTGTATGGGATGGTAGAATAACTAAAGGACAGGAAAGGAAGTTGAAAAGTCTTGTTTTATTTATTTATTTATTTATTCATATATTTATTTGCAAATTCCTTCCCCCATAATAGTGTGCGTGTGTGTATTTACCTATTTATAGCATACAGGGCCTGAGCTCAAGCTCAGTCAGTCCTGTCTCACAATCTATGTTTGTCCAGCTTTTCCTTCATTTTATGGACACTGCCCATTTCAACAATGTCGTTGCTAAGTCCATTCCATGTATCCACACTCCTGTATGGAAAACTGAACTTCTTTAGGGCTTTCAAACAAGTCCCCTTCCTCAATTTCTTGCTGTGACCTCTTAGTTGCCTCCTTCCTTCCATCTTGATTAAATAATTTATATCCAACACTTCCATTCCACTCATAATGTGTGTGTGTATTTACCTAGTTGTGAAATACAGGAAAAGAGCCATACTAGGGTCATACTGTCCTGTCTCCATAATGTGTGTGTGTGTGTGTGTGTGTGTAATTCTCTCATGGCCTGATCATGTGCTGGACTTGTGATTGCCAGCCAATACCTTCCCAGAGAGAATTTTGGAACTTGTTTCCTGATCAATAGGAAAAGCTTAAATCATGCAACCCCCCATCTCCATTGCTCAAGTGAGGACAGTAATTGCCTGCTGTCAGCAGAAAAGCCCTTTTGTCTGAGCAAGGGGCAAACCTCAACCTGCCATCCATCATGGTATACTGAGTACTTAACTACTGCGCCACGGAAGCAATCTCTGTATGTGTGTCAGGGCCTGGGCTTACGCTCGTGTGGTCCTGTCTCCATATCTGTATTTGTCCAGCTTTTCCTTAAAGTTGTGCACACTCTTTGCCAATATTGTATCCTCACTTAGTCTGTTCCAAACCTCTATGTTTCTTTGCGGGAAGCTATATTTCTTTGTCTCTCAAGCATCTTCCTTTCCTCAATTTTTTACTGTGTCCTCGTGTGTTGCTGGTGTTTCTCCTCTTAGTAGAAACTCCTCATTGTCTACTTTTCCATTTTATTCCATAATTTATAAATTTGTATTAGGTCTCCCCTTTCTCTTCTTTGTTTCAATGTTGGCAGGTCCATTTCCTTTAATCTTTCTTCATATGACAATCCCACCAGTTGTGGAACCATTTTTGTTGCCATCCTTTGTATTCTTTCTAGTTTTTTTTATGCGTTTCTTCTTATGGGGAGACCACACAGCTTCTGCATATTCCAATTTTGGTCTAATCATAGTGGTTATTATCTTTTTCATCATATCCTTATCTATGTAATGGAATGCTATTCCTATATTTATTACTATTCTATACGTATCACCGAATATCCAATTTACATGACTCTCAGGCTGTTAATTATCTTGTATTGTCACTCCCAGATCTCTCTCTTCTTGAACTTTTTTTTAACATTTCTCCATCTCCCATTTTATATGTCCATTTTGGTCTCCCTTCACTCTTTCCCATTTCCATTACAAGACATTTCTTCACATTGAACTCCATCTCCCATTTCATACTCAAGTCCCAAATCTTATTTAGGTCCTCTTGCAGAATTTCACAGTCTTTGCTGTTTGTTATGACTCAGCAATTTTGCATCGTCTGCAAACAGGCTCATGTATACTTTCTCCGGCATATCATTTATATATACTAGGAAAAGTATTGGTGCCAATACCGATCCTTGAGGCACTCCACTATCTGCAATTCTCCATTCCGATTTCATGTCCTTTACCACTGTTCTCATCTCTCTTCCCCTTAAGTAACTTCCCATCCAGTTTTTCATTTTCCCTTTCAATCCTCCTTTATTTTCCAGTTTCCATGTATAGTAGTCTTGTATGTGGAACTTTGTCAAAAGCCTTCTTCAGGTCCAAATACACGCAATGTGCGTGTGTGTGTGCGTGTGTGTGTGTTTACTTAATTGTGCTTTACAGGAAATGAGCTCCTTTCATACAGTCCCGTCTCGTCGCAGTCACTCATACAGCTTTAGAATCATTTAAGTTTCTGGATTGGGGAGCCTTTCTGTATTATATGCTTGTGGGTCAGTTTCAAGTGGTTTAAATGAAGATTGAGAGTCATCGTGTCTGTTCAGTAAATTCTGTACAGTAGAAGGGCCTCTGTGTGCTTGGATTGCACCATTTTTCTGTATGCAAGCATTATTATTAATATTTTATTAATTTATTCTATATATGTGAGAGGGGGCCACTCACAAGTTGGCAATTCAGTAGAGTCCACAAGACCTTTGCCCCCATTGTATTAACAAAAGAGGTTTTACTGTGACTGTGTGTGTGTGTGTGTGTGTGTGTGTGTGTGTGTGTGTGTGTGTCTGCCCCTTGACGACACTTGCCACCATTAAGTGTTAAGTGTTAAGAGAGAGAGAGATAACACACATAGAACACTTCGGAGAAGGTCCGGAAGCCGCTTTTCACCACTTTTGTTAGCCTTTTTGTTAGCTGTTTTTTTGTGTTTTTGATTAAGGCGTGAACTGTTATCTCATGTCAGGACCGGTGTACCGTTGCCTGCTTTCTCCAGTTGATAGAAGTCGTGAGACAACACAATAGCCTTTTAGTTAAGTGATGTGGGTTATGTGTTGGCCGAGCGGAGCCGTTAAGTTCACTTTGAGTTCACTTAATTTACTCTCTCTCTCACTGGTTGATTAAATGGTTGTATTGCTTTTTAAATATATTCACAGAATAGTTACAGTATTTTGTGGACGAGTCGTAAGTCGTACGCACACTCCGAGAAGTCCTGTGCTCTCGTCCGCCGCCCGCCCTGATCTGCCGGCTTCTCTTGGTACAGGAGCGGCCAGTGGATAGCATGCTTGCTGAATCAGCACCGTTCCCACGGCAAGGAGCACCTCCTAAGCACAACGTAGCGTCTGTGTGTAACGTCCTGGCGCCACTGGGCCATGGCGATACGACATACATTCACACATTCACATTATGTTATAATATACACATTACAGTGTGTGTGTAATTCACCTCTTGGTCTGCTGCGGGTCTCTCGAGACAGCCAGCCGTTCCCCTACGGAAGAGCACAGAGCTCATAGTACCGATCTTTGGGTAGGACTGAGACCACTCACACACAACACACCGCGACAATGAGGTCACAACTCCTTGCCTTACGTTGTGTACCTACTCACTGCTAGGTGAACAGGGGCTACACACGAAAGAAGATAAACCCAACTTATCTTCACTCAGCCGGGAAATCGAACCCCGGTCCTTCTGGTTGTGAGGCAGACGCTCTATCCACTGAGCTACCGGGCCATGTTCCATTCCACATTTTTTTGACCTCAGGGTGGCAACTCTAGTTGTGTCATTCAACACAAGAGAAAGGCAGCAGGAGTGCATGTGTGCTGTGCGGGTCCCAAATTTGTGCTAGTGAAATGTAACCATGCCCAAAAGTTGTTGTTGTGCTTGTGATTGCAAAATGAAAATATAAATTTTCTGATGGCGGCAGTGTTAGCCAGTATTTCTGAGCCGACAATCGTCACGAACTTCCTTCATTAGGCGAAGTCTGTTGTCACGACAGTCCCTCATTCTTATGTAGTTGGCACCAACGACTGTGCCGACAGGAAATGGTAAAATTTTGAAAAATGGCCATGACTGTCTCAAGACAAGCCAAGACTGTTGACGACAGTCTTGATGACTGTCCCAGACCTCCCTCAGACCTCAGTCAGAAATAACGGTTGGTCCAGACCCTTGCCGACTCTTGTCATGAAAGTTTAGCATGGAGTAGGGCCTGAAGCTTCATCAATGGTAAACGGTAAACGGTATCAATGGTAAACGGTAATACTTTTTCACACTAACCCCCACGACTCCACACTCCCCTCACGACGTCCGCTCAGCATTCGGTGATCGTTTCTAGACCTCTTTCAAGACTTGCCCGACCCTTTCACATTAACACCCAAGACCTCGTGTACCCTAGAGTCATGGGTAGTCGTGGCCCAGAGTCGGCACAGTGTGAACGGGGCTTAACTCAATCAGGAGATGGAAGGGACATATTTGTGGTGTCTTCACATTTTATTGTGTTTATTTTACATTTTCAACACATGTTCAAGTTTTTTGTTTGACTGACTTGCTTCATTATAGCATGGATTGTTTTATTTATTACACTGAAATAAGGGTGTCACACCAGTTAATCAGGTCTACTGCGGTATTTTAGTGGGGGTTCTTGTTTGCATTTGATATCGAGCAGCACCAAAACCATTGCAAACTTCTTGGTCTCCCTAAAGGTCTGTTTGATTGAGTTGGTCATCAGTTCACTACATTGTACTATACAAGTCAAGTCATCAAATGGAAATTTTTTGATGTTACAAGTGAATATAATGAAAGAGCTTGAATGCTGAAAGATGTGTTCTGCTTTGCACTTTCCAGTACTATTTTAGAGTGTGAAGTGAAAATACAGCCATTGTATCATTCCTCTGAGCAAAGCTTATGGATGGACTTGTGTAACATGAAGTGAGAAAAGGTAGAAAAAAAACTTGTATGAAGAAAGCTTAAAAGAACATCCATTTCTGTAAAAGAAATTTCCAAACTGTAGTGTATATAAAACTATTGTAACAAGCTAGTGTTTGGAGATGACTCACTAGGCCCTGCCCTTCTTTTCCCGTAGGTGGGGGGAGGGCAGCGAGGCCACAGGACCTTCCCTATGTGCCCTGTTTGTGGACATCCTGCCAGAGACAACGTCGACCTCAGGCGACATCTGAGAGTTCACACAGGGGAAAAGCCCTTCGCCTGTCACCTTTGTCCTTACCGAGCCACACAGAACAACAACCTAAAGCGCCACCTGGTGTTTAAACATCAATTGAACACAGAAAATAGAAAATCTGCCTCACTTACATGATGTGAAATGTGTACAAATGTTAAAGGAAGAACCCGGCCATCTTGTTGCGATGAAGAGCAAGATGTAGAGCAATCGACAAGAAAATTGGATTCCAAGATGATTATTCTAAATTAAGTACCTTATGTTTCAAGTAGCATGAACAGGTGAATGCTCTTGGGCTAAAGGCAAGCTATTACAATGGAAGCAAAGTAAGGTGACCATTAGCATAAGGAAATTCTGGCACAGTCATAGGCTCACCCCAGTGAACTATTTTTCTCCCGTAGGTGTGGTCATCCACCAGAGGCAAGTCCCCGGCCAGAGGCAGGAACATGTTCGTTTGTGGGCTTTGTGGCTACTGTGCCCGGGACAATGACAACTTGAACCGTCACATCAGGACTCATACTGGGGAGAAGCCCTTCGCCTGCCCTTTCTGCCCACACCGCACTACCCAAAAGAGCCATCTAAAGAACCATGTTGCGTTAAGACACGAGAAGGAAATTGCTGAGTCACAGAAAATGTACTGAATTCATTATCTTGAGACCCAGCCTGAAATGAAGGGGAAACAAAAGCCATTGACTGGCAGCTCTACTGGGGGTAACTGTGAAGGCAGTTTAATACCTGGAGCATTGCATTCTTACTACCCTGATGAAAGCAATTACAAATCAAGAGGAGTAACATAGATTTTCCTCTTTTCTAGGGAGTGGACTTGTGTAATGCAGCCTGTCTCAAGCAGCAGGAAGGGTTGATGAGGACCACTTTGCCCAACATGGTTCTGCCACCGCCCCCTGCTTTTCCTATTAGGAGACACATTACCAAAGTGGCCCAGGAGGGGAGCAGACGGGAGTATCGATGTCAAGTTTGTGGATATCAGGCCATCAGTGAATCAAAGCTCACTATACATTTTCGCAAGCACACTGGGGAGAAGCCGTTTGTTTGCTCATATTGTTCCTATCGATGTGCTCATAAAAGCAACCTAATCACACACATGAAGACTCGCCATGTCGACCAAGAGCACCAGTAGTTATGGAGAAAGCATTTCTTTGGGATATCGAATAAATGCTGAAGAATTTTGAAAAATGAACATTCTTAAAAGTGTGCACACATAGAAGCAAGTTTTTTGATTTCCTGTCGCATTTAAAATATTTAAATGATGTATACTGCTGTTTCAGCAATGTCAGAGGTTAAACTCTCATGAGATTTTCCTCTTTTCTAGGGAATGGACTTGTCAAAACCCTCCAGTAGCGGGCACGATGAAGGGACTGTGACTCCTGCATACACCTCTGGTGTCTTGGTGGCCTCCCTTGGGTCCTCTAGTTGGAGGCCAAGACCACATTCACAGGGTCTCACAAGAAAGGAATTCCATTGTTCGACCTGTGGTTATCAGGCCATAAGTGAATCAAAGCTCGTAATGCACATCCGGCGACATACGGGAGAAAAACCTTTCGTGTGCTGTTTTTGTCCGTATAGATCTGCTCAAAAGAGTAATCTGAGCACCCATATACGAAATGTCCACATTAGTGGGGTTGGAAAACCTGTTGATAAATAAGAAATGTTGCAGTGTGGGCTTACATCCAGTATGTAAATGAGGGAACCTTACTTACACAACCCATAGGGAAAATATGTTTTTAATGAGCCCCTTTTAAATTTTTTTTCCTGTTCCATAGGTGGCTCCGTGGGTAGGGAACAGCAGGTCGCTCTACCAGTGTGAGTCTTGCAGCTACAGTACTCGAAACATCAAGGATATGCGCCGCCATATTCGTGTCCACACTGGAGAGAAGCCTTTCGCCTGCCCGTTTTGCACGCACCACTCGGCGCGCAAGTCAAACCTCGTCAGCCACATAAGAATGAAGCATAGTGTACCGCACAAGCAATAGATAGAAGAAAAGGAATAGAAAAAGTAATTCCAAGACTGAGAATTGTGAGTGGAAATCATTAGCATTAAGAAAGCCACTTGAAGCGTCAATGATCAAGACATCCTATGCAAGTGGGCTTAGAGACTACTGGAAACTGCTGATTTGCTTCTTCATAGTACCTATATAAAAAAGTGAACAAGAGTTGGATCCCAAGTGAACCTGGTTCTGTTCCCGTAGGTTCAGCGATGGCAGGGGAGGGCAGGCGGGCCACTCCATGGATGCAGCCATTGTGATTACCATGCCAGGGACAAGGTGGATCTACAGCGACATATTCGCATTCACACTGGGGAAAAGCCTTTTGCATGCCCCTACTGCTCACACCGAACTGCATTAAAGGGAAATCTCAAACACCATATAATACGGAAACACATGAATCCCCAGAAGCTGTAGAAGTGCATTGAATCTCATAGACAGTTAACTGTCACTCATTTACTAAGAAAAGAGAATATTATATTTCTCCCAGGCAGAAGAACCATGTATTAAGTTGGATTATTATTACTTACCAGTGTTGCTTCCCATTCCCCTATTTGATGGATGTAAGGTCAGTGGGAACTAGAAAGCAAGAAGTGGCTGTGGTGCATGCATTTCTGTGCTTATGTACAGATGTGACTGGATTGACATGAGAGATTAATTTCTTGTGAATGTTTGTAAAACCGGTAAACTTGAAACATGTGAACAAATTTATTTTGTCTTGAAACACAAGAAGAAATAGTCTATTCTATGCTTTGTTCTAATGTTATTGGTAAGCCTGAAGATTACTTGTTTTTATTTAGACAAGTATCAGGCTTGTTTACTTGCTTTAAAATTATTTCAATTCAAATCAGTATCATGTGTGTTTAGTTTCCTCAAATGGTACTGCCTTTCACCTTTATTACATAAGATATTGTTACCTTATATAAGAAATAATAGGGAGGTGAGATGAGTACCTAATGTAAGAAGGTTTAGATTATTAAATTTTATAATAAACAACATTTACTTATTATTCCAATCTTTAAAATTATTTGTTTTTAACATTATGAAATATAATGAGAAAACCATTATTGGATTGGTCATGTGTTTGATTTCATAAATATAATGAAGAAAATAGATGTTATTAATAGTAAAGTACATAGATGTTGAATTATGCAATTTAACAAATTGCTTACGAAGTTGCTTATTTTTGGCCAACCAAAGATCATAAAGAGCTCATCTTAGACAGTTGTGCCAATGTAACTATTCATTCAAGTTTTCACTTGAGTTTTCAGTTGAGTTGATTTTTCTCGCATAGAAGTTTCATTTAGCGCAGATGAGAAACAAAGATAGAAGTTGCTCCATGAGCAATGTGTCAATTTACCCGTGTTGAGTCAAAAGATGTTAAGGAAGTCAAAGGCTATCCCTTAGTCTATATTGTTGGTGCTAGAAGAGTATTAACTGCTTGGGTCTTGAGGAATGTTTGATGAAATACCTACTAAGTAAGTGTTATGCATAGTATCAAAGAAAATACCTTACATCTCTGCCCTGGGGCACCCTTTAATGTGATACCTACCAAAAAACAGGTAAGCTGCCACTTCCATGAACTGATACCACAGGTCTTGAAGAGAGGAATTTCTCTTTGGTGTCCAAGATGTGTTATGGTATGACATTTTAGTAGATGTGTAGTGGTATTTGGCTGTTGTGTGGTTCACTTTTGGCAACTGAAAAAATCCAAGGTTTACACAATGTATAAATGTTGGAAGAGATGGTTGGTGTCCAGAGCTGAGGCAGGCAAATACTCCTCTGTCTAACCTATCCCCGGTATTCTTACTGCGGGGTGTTGGTAGAGGGTCTGGAAGTAATGATTTGGGAGCCTGGGTTGCTAGGGCTCTTTCTGTGATAGCAGTATATATGTTTTATTCTTTATTAATTAATTTTAGGTGCTGCCTATACCACTGGTAAACTCTCTTGAGGTGCATGGATGACCCCTGCCCATTAGTGGTGCAGGTAAATTTTATATGGCTGCTGTGATGTATAACTTATGCATGGCTCATGGTGCCCTCTGGTGCTCCACTTGAATGAAGTTGATTGAAGATCTGGGCAGCGTGTGGATAATCTTCCGCCACTCGACGATGGTTAAAAATTGTCAGCGCCCTTTGTTGGGACTCGAACCTATGTCCTTGGGCTCACCATGCATGCATGCTACACATTTGGACATGTATACATGTACCAAAGTGCACAGGTTAAACCCATCACCCTACTATGAACTGATGTATGCTTCCCTCTACTAAAACCATCTAAAGGACAGTTTCATTATTTTGAAAAGCAAATGGACTGGTGCTGTTTGAATACAATCTGTGATGATTTGAAGGGCTGTATTTTGAAGTTTGGTGATTACAGTAGTCAGTATCAAAGACTGCTTGCATAATCTGTATGACATGTAATTACTACCTGATAAGATAAACTTACCTGGTAAGATATTCTTAAAAATGTCAAGAAACAGCTATGCAAAGAAAAAAAAAAAAAAATATATATATATATATATATATATATATATATATATATATATATATATATATATATATATATATATACAGTAAAACCTCTCCATTTGCGCACTCACAGAGTAGCACAACATGTGTAAGGCCGCTGTGGAAAGCACGTGGCGCACCTCATATTATCCATTGTTTAGCGGCACTGCCGCTCAGTGCCTCATCATCACCTCACCCGTGGCACCTCATTGCCATAGTCATTTTAAAATTATTTACAGCATTATGTCCGGTTTACGTCAATATAGCACAGGTGTATAGTCAATAAGTACGTGCGCCTTCTAGATGTCCTGCGGCGCTTAGAGACAGAGGCAGTGGTACAAAAAAGGTCAGGCGGTTAGGGCAGTGCTGCCCATATACCATTTTTCCCACAAGAATATGTATTCCTACTACACAAATTCCTGAATTCTTGCTACGCGAGCTTGTTTGTCACCCATATAGTTGCGTAGTAGGCGTGCCTGCCTCATATATATATATATATATATATATATATATATATATATATATATATATATATATATATATATATATATATATATATATATATATCAAGAACAGCATGGGTACTTGCAGTCGAGGAAAACAAGATTGTATCCTTCAGTTCATTGGTCATAATTATAGACACCAGAGCAAGGAATTAGGATTGCTGTTATACAAACATTTTCTGGCTTTATTTTATTTATTTGTTTTTTATAAGGGCAAACTAACCACAGGGCATGAAATTATCCATTATAGAATACTGATAAAATGACATTTTTATCATTATTTATTTTTGTTTTCATTTTTATATAATCCTCTGAAAATTTGATGCCCCAGAGAGCAAATTGACACATTGCCATAAGAAAAGTACATTGGCGGTGACAGTACTGATTTTCACTGGGGTATTGAGGCTGCCACTGCTACTGATAGTGTATGAAGCAGTAGAGAATGCACACTTATGGAGCCATTTCTTTTGTAGGGTGGTGGAGCAGGATCAGTAGCAGTGGCAGTTCGGGTGTGTTTGGTCTGCGGCAAGATGGGTTTCCGACGAACGTATGATCTTCAGCGCCACATGCTGTCCCATACAGCTGCGCGACCTTTCCAGTGTCCCCATTGCCCATATAGGGCAGCACTCAAATATAATCTTGATGCTCATGTCCGTGTTAAGCATCTGACCGAAACTATTGCCAACCCTGGTGGCCGAGGGGCCAAGCAAGAGCAGCAGCGGGACCAACAGTCTTGTGATGCATCGGATGAAGGCAGAATCTTTACTGGTGTTGAATAATGTTGAACATTTATGTTGTGTGTCTTAGAGCTTTGATCTATGGAGTTTTATCCACTATTTATCATTCTGTTCAATGGATATACTGAACAGTAAATTATTTCAAGGAAAGATATTGTGGATAAGGTGACCCAGTGATATCAGTACTATCAAATTTGCAGTTAGTGAGAAGTATAATGAAGTATTATTTGGCAAATAAAATTAAGTTTACGAAAAAAAAGAAATGAACCTCAAATCAATAAGGTGGTAAACCTTTTCAAAGATATTTTATGAAACAAACCCCATTATCTATCCTTCTACCTACACAAAATTTTACGTCATATTGACATCAAACTACAAGCCTCTGAGGATTAATTGGAGAATTTTGTTGGTTATAATGCTTTCATTCATCTTGACTGTAGTCATTAGTGCTGATTTGTTTCCATAACTCCTCTGCAAAGGTAAACCTTAGAAAACTTATTGTTTCAGTAGTTTTCTTACATTGCACTAAGTTGGTAAAGCTGCATGAAATTTATCAATATTGTATTGGGAATTGAGGAGTGTTAATGGATTAGATATGAATTTCATTCATTTATTTATTTTATTTATTTTTCCTACCAGTAAACCAGGTGCAGTAGGGGTATGGTCTCTAGACCTGAGTCAGTAATGTGTCAGTCAGGCAAATGTATTTATAGGTTTACATCCATTCTGATCTCATGGTAATAATAATAGACATGCCTGAAGGTTAAAATGGTTGGACAGCATTGGGGTGTTAGAAAAGGCAGCTAATGTAAGGGTAATGCAAAGGTAATTTGGATAATATTCATACTGGCTTGCTGTGCTTTCTGTGATTATTACTATAATGATATTACTGTTTATGGGTGTTGTTCATAGAGATATGGCGTGCTACTTGTGTTTGATCTCCCAGCACAGCACACTCCAGAAAAAGTCATAGCTTTATTAACTAACACTGAATGAAAATTGTTGTTACTAAGTATGTAATTGAGAACTGTTAGCACAAGCACATTTTCCAATGTAGTTATGGTCATAATATTACACTGTACTGTCAATAGTGTGTGAAGATGTGTATTTATTTCCAACTTTATATATTCATAATGGGATATTTAGAATCAATTATTCATTGATAAATTTTGTTGCATTTAGCATATGAGATGGAGGGTTTAATCTGGTAGCAGCGATGGGCCAAATTTTTGCCATGATAATAACCCCCCAAAATAGATGATGCATAAACTGATCACAAATGCATTGATATATATTATGAAATGGTTTGTGTGAGTGATGATTTTTTCCTTTCTCTTTCAAGAAACATGATTCCTGCAGCTACTGGGTTAAGGAACAGACATTTTCTTATAAGTTACTAATTTTCATCCATTTTGTAAAACATGCTAATGAAGTACAGAAATATGTGTGTGCATGGATTGAATGCACACACACACACACACACACACACATACACACACACACATTGCTCGAAATCCACATTCCACATCCATCCACACAACCTCTAGGTATGTCACGAAACACAGGAGAAATTAATCCAGACCTAGAAAGGGTTTTACCAACACCTGGGATTGAATCTGCAACTGGTAGATGGGAAAGCCCCTCCTCTAACCAGTCAGCCAAAGAGATACCTGACTCACTGAGTGAGTTTGGGAGGCTTTTTTGCATGAGGCAGGTCAGTCACTATGTACACACACACACACACACACACACATACTGATTGTGACACGGTTAGAATATGCAGCAGCAGTATGGTCACCAAGTACAAAGTCTAATATAAGAAAAATAGAGAGGATTCAGAGGGCAGCACCAAAGTGTAGAAAGACCAAAATGGACATATAAAATGGGAGATGGTGAAATATTAAAGAAAGTAAATGAAGAGAGAGACCTGGGAGTAATAATGCAAGGTTACATGCAACCAGAAAGTCATATAAATCGGATCTTCGGTGACACATATAACATGGTGAGAAATATAGGTATAGCACTCCACTACATGGACAAAGAAATGATGAAAAAATTAATTACTACTATGATTAGTCCTAAACTAGAATAAGCAGAAACAGTGTGGTCTCCACATATGAAGAAACACATAAAAAACTAGAAAGAATACAGAGGATGGCAACAAAAATGGTTCCAGAACTGGAGGGACTTACATATGAAGAGAGACTAAAGGAAGTGGACTTACCAACACTAGAACAAAGAAGAGAAAGAGGAGACCTAATACAAATATATAGGCTATTGAGTAAAATGGAAGAAGTAGATAACGAGAAATTGCTACTAAGAGAAGAACCTTCCAGCAGGAATACTAGAGGACATAGTAAAAAGTTGAGGAAGGGAAGATGCTCAAGAGACAAAGAAATATAGCTTCCCACAAAGAAATATAGAGGTTTGGAACAGACCAAGTGAAGAAATAGTATCGGCGAAGAGTGTGCAGAGCTTCAAGGAAAAGTTGGATAATTATAGATATGGAGACAGGACCACACGAGCGTAAGCCCAGGCCCTGTAAAATTACAACTAGGTAAATACACACACACACACACACACACAAAAGATGGAAAATCAATGAGGAAAATAACAACTCAAGAAGGCTGTGAAAAGTTACAAAATTATCTAGATAAAATTTACAGATGGTGCAAAATACAGGAAATGGAATTTAATGTAAAAAAATGTTATGTTTTGAAAATTGGGAAAAGTGAAATCAGACTCACAGGATGTCAGGACAATATAAATTGGTCTATAGTATTATCAAAAGAGGGAAATGAGAAAGACTTTAGAGTTGTCATACAGGAAAACCTATCACCCGAAAGTCACATTAACAAAATATTTGGAGAAACATATGAGTTATTAAGAAATATAAGTAACAGCACACCACTTGGACAAGGATATGATGAAGAAACTAATTACTTCATTGATCAAACCAAAATTGGAATAGGCAGAAGTAGTATGGCTACCACAGGAAAAGAAACCGACACCAACTTCACGAGAAAATAACCGACATGCTGGTGACTGAGTTTCTGACTAGAATTTTGATGAGTTTCCCGTGAAATGCAGCCGACTTTGAATCTCTGTACAAAATTCTCGAGAAACTAACGGTTGGGTGACCGTGTTCACACTTGATTCGAGATTCACAGAGATGCGTGCTAATGTCCCACAGTAAAAGCTACGAACTAATGACTTAACTATCAACGTTGACTTCAGATTCACAAAGCTTTTGTTTCGTCATATTTAGAGGCCGCTGATTGGATGAGCGCTGTCGATGACGTCATTGTACTCGGCCAATCACAAGTGTGTCTTCAGAACTGTCAGCCAATCGTAAGGCAGCCAGCCGCCTTCAGCTGCAGCTTCAAAACGACCCATGTTCTCTTCACATGTTCTTCCTGAATTTTTATACGGTACGTAGTTTGAGATAACAAGGGAGTAAAGTGGGAAAAAAAGTCAGCTTCTCCACGGGCTGGAACAAATAAGCGCTTTTTCAGTGTTTTCAATACCCTGAGTTTCGCGATCCGCGAGTTTAGGGCTATACCTGCGAAACGAAGCAAGTGCAAAACTCGGGAGGGTGCTGTAGTTAGTATTACTTTAGAAATTATGTCATTAATATATAATATACAGTCCCCTCCCAAATTTCGCACTTCCTTTGTTCTGAGGCTATAGCGCTAAACTCGAGGATCGCGAAACACGTGGTATTGAAAACACTGAAAAAGCACTTATTTGTTCCGACTCGTGGAGATGACTTTTTTTTTCGATTTTACTCCCTTGTTATCTCAAAATGAGAAGTGAGAATGGGTCATTTTGAAGCCGCAGTTGAAGGCGGCTGCCTTATGATTGTCTGGCAGTTCTGAAAACACGCTTGTGATTTGCTGAGTCTGATGACGTCATCGACGGCACTCACCCAATCAGCAGCTTCGCTGCCTTAAGACGGTGTCACACTGGCTGTTTTCCTCCAACCATTAGGGCTACGGGCAACCGCGATGATCCGTGCGCCCAACCAGGAGCGAGTTGTCGGTTGTCTGTAAGCTGGTGTCACACTGGGCCTTTTTCCTCCAACCGCGTTGGTGGTAGGGGCAGCCAGCAACTCCAACTTTTCTGGGTGTCCGTCACATACGGCCAAGGTCAGTTGCCCATATCCGCAACATAAACAAAGGAGTCGCCTTGTGCCGCCTGCGAAAGTAACGATGAAACGAAAGCTTTGTTCTGAAGTTAACAGTGATAGTTAAATCGATAGTTCATTGTTTTTACCCCGGACCATTAGCACGCATCTCTGTGAATCCTGCCCCAGCACGTGTGAACACGGTGAACACGGTCACCCAACTGAGGGAATCTAAAGCTGCTATAGTCTGTTCAGAGCATGAAGTTGGTTCAAGGTGTGGCAGATTCTTGAATTCCCATGAGTGCGGCGCTGCCAGTTCGACCGCCAATTATCAGATTAGCACCGTCTCCCTACCTACCCACCCACAACCCACCTGTTTATCTCTCTCTCTCTCCCTCTCGACCCGGGGGAGGGACCTAAGGGGACACACCGACCACCACCACCACCACTACCACCACCTCCACCACCACTACCAAAATGTGGCAACATGGGAAAAAATCGCTGCCACATGTCATAGAATTTATACAAATCGTTGTTATAATCCTAAACATCGACACTCATTGTACTATGTAGCTTCCTGTACTATATACACAATATATAAAATGTCACTTTCAAATAGCACATGGGTGGGAAATAAAAGAAAGACGCTTGTACGAAGATTGATTTGGCAGCATGGCTAGAGGTAAACGACGATACCAGCTCCATCCTGAACCGACTTCATGCTCTGAACAGACTATAGTGTCAAATTGGGCCTTTTTCTTCCAACCGTTTGCGGTAGGGGCAACCGGCAACTCCAACTTTTCTGGGTGTGCGTCACACATGGCCAATGTTGGTTGCCCGTAAACAAAGCAGTCGCCTCGTATCCACGTGGCGTCGTCTGCTAAAGTAAGGGCTGTCACAGCTTGTGCAGCCGTTAATCAAGTTATGGACTTGTTGCTGCAGTTAAGTGAAAGGAAGAAGCGGTTGTGGGCACCATTATGGCTTCAAAGACGGAGGACAGGGGTTTCCCCAAACCTCGTCAGAGAACTGGGTAAATTTTAAGAACGTCACCCATGGTACACTGTTGGATGAACCTATTTTTCTGGTAGTTTTCGGTGTGTTATGAAATAATCTGCTGACAGTTTCTGTTGCAAATCATTATATCATTAATATAATGATTGACTTTTCAATGCCTGTTGTACGTGCACCCGCCGCCGCCCGCTGCCGCAGCTGCAAAATAGCTTGCAGAGAGGTTCAACTCGCTTACAGTTTCTATATTTCACTCAGCACTCACAAAGGTGACAAGTGGACAGACTAGAACAAAACCAGCAAATTAATGATTTCCTGCTGTGTATTCCCCCAGCGCGCATGCGTGGTGGATTGCAGAATGTCTTATTTCAGCGAGGAGCAGTGGCGTACCGAGGGGGGGGGCCATGGGGCCATGGCCCTCCCCCTTTTGCAAAGAAAAATAATAATGAATAAATAAATGTTACAGGAAAATAATAGGAATATGTATATTAGTATTACGATTACAAATGTGTGTGTGTGTGTGTGTGTGTGTGTGTGGAGCGAGAGCTCAATGGCACCGACTGACCGAGTTATTTCCCCTTTGGTTTTGTTTTGAGTTAATGGCAGGATATAAGGTGTGCTCTGAGTGAAAAAAAAGTAAGATGTTAAATGATGGGTTCATAAAATTGTGTGTAGAGTGCGATGTCAAGCTGTCAACTGAAAACGGCGGAGGGGTGTTTGTAGCGGGAGCGGTGAGCCAGGAAGAAGAGGAATACGAGATTGGGATGGCTCTGGAAGAGAGAGAGAGCACGAAAGTCGTAAGTGTGCCTTCTCTCCTTCTTGCCTCTCATATTGACTTGAATTTTGGTGTAAGGTGCAGTCAAAGTGATTGGAGGACTATATAATTATACTGTAGAGGCACCAAGTGAACTTGTCTGGTGACAGTGGTGAGTATGTAATGTGATTCTGTATTATGACGGGGAGAGTGGCAGGCGACGCGAGACGCGTATGGGACCTGTAAGGTCGACCTTTGCCGCTATATTACCACCTTTAATGACTGTCTTGTGCTTGACAGTGGACAGTGTAGAGTGGCTGAGTGACTATTGTATGTTCAGCACTTGAACAATGGAGCTGCTGAGTTGAATAAGAGCAGGTGATCTATTTTGAGAAACATTCATTGACGACGTAGGCTCACGTGACCATAGCCTATTCATGTTATCCATATAATATTTTCTGACCACAAATTCCAAATTTCTGAAAATTATGATTGATATTCATTTTCTGTTTATGTAGTACTTTTTCTATAGCGTGTGTCATTTCTTGAATTCACGCAGGCATGGGATTTGTGCCTTTCGACCCATTCTTTACATATTTCCTCCTTGGTCACAAAACGCCAGGAAACGCTTCACGTACGTACTCTATCTGGTGTAAGAAAGTCACCACTGACTCGGCTGATGCCCCGGATAATTCAGTTAATCAGGTAGGTAAATAATGAAATAATGATTAAGAATAATTACTGCAAAAAACGTTAGGTGAAGAATCAGCAGCCAACCCTAATCTAAAGCAATAAGTGACCCAGGTTTTCTCATGAGTTTGGAAGTGCTCACCTCGGTTCTATAAGTGTCACTAAACCCTTGCCAGAAAAGCTGCAGAGATCAGAACAAGAACTGATGGGTGCTCTTGGAAGTGTAGCTACACAGAGCTGCATAGATGCATTTCAGTCCTATCGTGATGGAAATAAGTTCAACCAACTTTTTGCCCAAGCTGAGGAAAGGTACGGAGATATCATCGAGAAGCCTTGAGCAATCAGTGGTCATCAGAAACACAATTAAGGCTAACCTTCCAACAGCAACTCCATAGGAGTACTATCGAAGAGTTATTTTTCTCCCATTTTCGGACACCGCTATAGCACAACTCAGGGAAAGGTTTGCATCTAAACACATTAAGATTTTTTTGTTGGGAAATCTTGTTCCCTCTCTGTCAGTTGATACTGATTTTAGTGAACTGAAGGAGGCAGTTGAATTTTATGGAAAATTTCTTGATGGAGATGCAGATCTCTTTGAAGATGAATATCTACGAGGGCAGAGTTATTGGAAACGTCGTGAATCTCATGAGAGGTCAAAGCAAGTTGTTGAGACATTGGCATGTGCCAAAAAATTGGGCACATATTCAAAATTTTCCACCTTATTGCAATTTTTTCAACCCTACCTGTTAGCACTACCACCAATGAGCGATCCTTTAGTGCCCTTAAATTGCTTAAAACATACCTTAGGAACGCAATGAGTGAAAGTCGTGTAAATGGACTGGCCTTACTTTGTCTATTGTGACACAAATCTTGATCATGAAGTCCTTGATGAATTTGCACGTAAGAACAGACGCATACATTTGAGGTAAAACAGTTTCAATGTATTGTTGTTAACAGTAACTAATCTAATTCATCTAGTTATTTTTTATTTTCATGAAATACCTGACCCAGTTTCCATGTATCTTGTAAAAAATATGTGTTACAGCAGCAGCCTGTATAAACGAAGATTATACATGTTATATGAATATAACATTTTTTTTTCCTTGCCAGTATATTACTTTTTTATCAGAACATGCAGTTCTAGAGTAAGTAGTGTTGTTTCGAGGGTAAATTTTTGCAGTCCAAATTACAGAAATGAACAAGATTTTAAAAGTAATGTTTGCTCAAGTAATATAAAATTAGTACTTTAAAGATTATTTAAATCTCCCAGATTTATGTTGTACTTATATGCTACCAAGAAACTTCTAAAATGTACAATGTATGTATATGTATGTATCAATGCATGTATGTATAAAAAATAATAAATTTACCCTAGCGATCTAACCCGAATCCTCAAGCTGTATGGGATCCCTGCGCTTGCAATAATACTGGACGCAGAAAATATATATATATATATATATATATATATATATATATATATATATATATATATATATATATATATATATATATATATATATATATATATATTTTGGCCCCCCCTTTTCAATTTTCTGGGTACGCCACTGGCGAGGAGATATTTCTCGCAACACTGCCAGCGTAGTGGACCACCGCTGTCATGTCTTGTCAGTCAAATAGTAAACAAAGCAGCTCTGCCAGTCCACTTTACGAGTCTCTTGGGGACCATTTTCCACTGCTCCTCACTCCTCAGCCACTGCTGTCATCTGTTTGTTTACATACAGCCACATGGTACCCATGTACCCACACTCATACCCACAACCTTTTTCATTCGTACGGACAGCCGACAACTCATTCCCGGTTGGGCATACGCGCGGTTGCCCATACGTAGCCCCAATTGTTGGATGAAAACGGCCAGTGTGACACCGCCTTTTAAGGCAGCACGCATGACGCCAACAGTAGGTAAACGTGACCTGTACATGTCAGAGCAGCGCGAAACTCAGGGCAGTAATGCGCGGAAGTCAGGGTGGTGAGAATTTAGGACTACACATGAAACTCGAGGATCTCGAAACTCGGATAACGTGAAACTCGAGAGGGTACTGTAGTGACATATAAGAATACAGTTTGTGTTTTAGTATATAATTCTTTGTCAATTTTAAGAACATAAGAATATAAAAATGTAAAGAGTCTGCAAGAGGCCAGTTGGCCTATACAAGGCAGCTCCTGTAGGCCTAACTCTGCCTAACCTCACTATCCATGAATTTATCCAGCCTCTTCTTGGTATTGGCACCCACAACATGACTGCCAAGTCTGTTTTTCTTCGAAGGCTTTAGAAAAGGTTCAGAAGATGGAATCTTTATAGGCCAAAATTAATTAAGATTTGCCTCTTAAGGTGACTTATTTTACAAGAGATTAATTTGTACCAAGATCATGGCAATACAAACTTGATTTTAGATTGTTGAATAGAAAAATAAGTATGGACTGAAGATATACATGATACGAGAAATCTGGCCGCATAGGTCAAGACCATTGATTTACTGACCATTTTTCATCCTTTGGAGTCATTGAGAATTGACAAAACTTGTGGTTAGCTAGAAACAATGTATTGTTACTATGTCTTCAATTGCCTTTGAGCTAAATATTTTTTTCCAGGGAAAATTATAGCACTCTTTCCACATTCGAAAGAGTGCTATAATTTTCCCATTAGTGGTGTAACTTGAATAGATTTTCATTCCACTTTTGTTATCTCCACAGTTTGCATATTTCTTTTAGCATGTCATACTTGTCAGTTCCTCCAACCTCTACAGTCAATCTTTACCTTCTGAACCCCAACATCTCTATCCTCGACCTCAATTTGTGTGTAATTGTGATTGAGCAACCCATAGTCTCTTGTGCCCAGTGTTAGTGTGTTTACAATTTTACCTTGCATTCACTTAGTATTAGTTCCCAACCTTTACCTTTAAAACTGATTTTAATCAGAATGAATTAATGTACAAAATACATTAGAGTGCATTTTTAGTTGCATTGTTGTAAATACACCATGATTTTCAAAATTCATTTTGAGAAATAAGTAAAGTTAGTACTTAATACACAGTAAAAACTCACCAATTATATCT